>NW_003852494.1:5702137-5729864 GCF_000181295.1 Otolemur garnettii
TTTAAACGGGATGGAGTCCTTGACTGTTTTTTCTGCTTGGCTGTTGTTGGTATATATAAAGGCTACAGATTTATGAGTGTTGATTTTGTATCCTGATACGCTACTGTAATCCTTGATCACTTCTAAGAGTTTTTTAGTTGAGTCCCTGGTGTTTTCCAGATAGAATGAATTTTTTAAAGATTGGTAACTAGTTTATCCCCGTTCTCCTATGCTTCTCTCAATATCTGGATATTTTTTATGTGTCTGTCTATAGATCATGAATGAGATATTGCCCATAAAACATTCTCTATAAAAATATTTTACTGCACCTGAGAATTTTTTTTTTTTTTTTTTTTTAAGAGAGAGAGCCTCACTTTATCGCTCTTGGTAGAGTGTCGTGGCACTGTAGCTCACAACAACCTCCAACTCCTGGGCTCCAACTCCTGCCTCAGCCTCCCGAGCAGCTGGGACTATAGGCGCCTGGCACAATGCCTAGCTATTTTTTTGTTGCACTTTGGCCAAACCTTCCACCCTTGGTACATGGGGCCAGCACTCTACCCACTGAGCCACAGGCACTGCCCTGTACCTGAGAAATTTTAAAAGTTGGCAATGGTGGCTGTGCTTGGTGGCTCACACCTGTAATTCTAGCACTCTGGGTAGCTGAGGTGGAGGATTGCATGAGGCCAGAAGCTCGAGACCAGCATGAGCAAGAGTGAAGCCCTAACTTTACAAAAAATAAACTTAGCTGGGCATGGTGGCACGTGCCTTGTAGTCCTAGCTACTTTGGGGGCTAAGGCAGGAAGATTGCTGGAGCCTAGGAGTTTGAGGTTACAGTAAGTGAGGCTAATGCCACTATACTCTAGCTGAGGGGTACTAGAGGAAGACTATCTCAAAACAATAACAACAACAAAACAAGAAAAGGTGATTGTGGTAAGATAATAGTATCAGTTGACTTTTCTTCAGAAACATGCAAATCAGAAGATAATAAAATGATATCTTCACTAAAAATGCAACCTCCCAGGCCCCAGAGATCTAGAAAATCCAGAATTATCACAGATCATGATCACAGGTATAATCATAATGAAGAAGTTTGAAATATTGTGAGAATTACCCAAACGTGACACAGAGGCATGAAGTGAACACACAATGTTAGAAAAATGCCATGAATAGACTTGCTCGACACGGGGTTGAAACAGACCTTCAATTTATAGAAAACACGGCACGTGCCAAGTGCAATAAGGTGAGACACAACCGAACGAGGTGTGCTTAGAGACCCTTTGAAAAGCAACTAAGTTAAGGATCTTGAGCAGAGATCATCCTAAATCCAGTGATTATTATACTTAAGAGAAAAAGGGAGGAGGGTTTAGAGACACACACACAGCAGAGAAGCATAGAGCAGGAGTCAGGGAGAAGCTGGCGGCAGAGTGAAGTTACACTGTCATCAACCCCGGGACACGCGGAGCCACCAGACACTGGAAGAGGCAGGAACAGCTTTTTGAGGGAGCGTGGCCCTTTTCATACCCCAATTTCAGACTTCGGGCCTCCAGAACTGTGAGAGAATAAATTTCTCTTTTTTGAGCCACCAAGTTTGTGATGGTTTGTGGTGGCAGCTCTGGGAGACGGAGCAAGCCCACTCCTGTGTCTGCAGACTTGGGCAAAGAAAGGCCTCGGTTGGATTTGAGATAATATAGCTGTGAAGCCAAAAATAGATTTGTAGCCAGCAGTTTCATTAATTTGAGTCCCCAAACACTATTCACAAATGCTAGGGCAACACAGCAGAATTACTTTGAATTACAATAATGTTGCAAACTGCTTATTTTGGATATCAATCTTGATGCTTATGTATATTAAGGGAGAGATTTTAAATAATTTATCAAACAGATCAGAAGAATGGCTTCACTACAGCATCATGCATCGGCTCTTGGAAGGTTCAGTATGAACAACGTAGAGAACGGGGTGTCATTTTCATAGACCTCTGCTGCTTGCCACCTTCTTTCAGCCTTTCTTGAGGTAGAAATTCTGAAATGTGTTCAGTGGAAAAAAAAAGTATAATTTTCTGTCAGATTTTCTCATAAGGATGTGCAGCCTCCCTTTCTTTACAGATTTCTCATTTTTTTTTTTTTTTATTAGACAAGCTCTTCTGAGGTGAGTTTTAGGTTTTCAGGGGACTGTGGTGGACCCAGGATTGAAGGGCTTTGGGCAGTTTGGAGCCCATGTTTTTAAGGGTGTGTCATCCTGCTTGTGCCTCTTCCCAGTTCTCTGGATTTGATACCATCTGTGTGGAGCAGGCGTCCTCAAACTATGCCCTGCAGGCCACATGCAGCCCGCCTAGGACATTTATCTGGCCCACTGAGTGTTTCTGCTGTCACTGCCTGTCCTGCTTAGCAGCTGACTCATCCCAGGGCCCACAGTCTGGCCCTCCAACGGTCTGAGGGATAGTGAACTGATCCCCTGTTTAAAAAGTTTGAGGACCCCTGGTATAGAGTCTGTGAGTTCTCTAATATGTTGGTATTATTAATGTGTTCCAACCATCTTAATGTTTCTAGGCTTTCTCTAGACTCTGGGCATTCAAAAGTACATCCATAAACACATCCAAGAGGCAGCTCTGTGAACTATGATACAATATGCCAAGAGGGGGTGTTTACAGAGCATTGGAGGGCCTGTGTGAGGAAGCGGTTAATTGTAACTGTGAGACAATGCTGTGTGGGAAGGTGTCACACAGGAGACAATACAGTACTAGAGCCTGGAAGGAAGAGTGGGGGTTTTCCAGCACGAAAAACCCTTTTGAGCACCTACTCTGGGGCTAGGCAGTGTTCCAAGTGCATGACCTTAATTAACCCATTGGGAGGCTTGTACAGTAGTTACTGATCACATTTGACAGATAAGGAAACTGAGTCAGAGTGCATTTGAATGACTTTCCCAAGAGCCAGGGTAGGATTTGGATCAGGGGTCTGACCCCCAGAACCAGCCCTGAGCAATTGTACCAAGTCATCAGCTCTTCCGGACAGAAGGGACATTGAGAGCAAAGTCTGGCCCCCATGACTAGTTAAGGAAGGTGTGAGTTTTTCCAACCCTCAGAATAACACACAACACTTAGCAGTACTGCACCATGAGAAAGTTTTTCCATCAGACAGGGTTCTTCGTGCACCAATCATTGGTAAAGGGGCCCATGTGGAGTCCCTTCTACTTCACACCCCTTTCCTTTCCTCTGAACAAAACTTTATTGAATCACAAGCACTAGAAGGACAGTAATGAACAATCAGAAAATGAGTCTAATTTTTTATTATGTTGCCTGAGGTATTTACATATTGGAAAGCGCACCCATTTTATAGTTCATATTGTGTGACTAGTTACATCACCAGCACCAACACATTCAAGATGTGGAATATTTCTACTGTCTCCCAAATTACTTCTTGGGCCTTTGTGGCCAATCCTTGATCCACTACCAGCTTCGGCAATCTGCTAATCTGCTTTCTCTCACTGTGTCCCTTCCCTTCTCCCCCTAGACCCCCAAGTTGCCTTCTTGCCCTAACTCCACTTTCCCTCCCTCCTAATCCACCCTTTCATCCACCCATCCAACCTGGGAAAATTTCTGGATAGTATAGAAAAACTGCCTTCCAAACTGAGATGGTTGTGAGAGACCAAAGACCAGCCCAGAGAAATCCAGCTTGGTAAGTTAAGTGAGGTTATTAGAAGTCACGTACCCAGGGCGTTTTGCCTGGGCAGCCAAGGACTTTTCCAAAGAGTAAAGTCCATGCCGCTTGCCTGGGGTGGACCTTACATTTATTTTCAGCCAATGACATAGAGTCTTTTCTGGCTAAACATGTTACGTGCATGCAATGTATCCACCATGTGACCCATGGTATGTTAACAATATAATTTTCCTTTGTTGGGGATTTTAGTAAGAAATAAAATGAGCTAAAGGCAACTGTCAGACAGCAAGAGCAATTACAAGGAGTCTTAACTGTTTACAAGGACATGCTTATGGGGGTCCTGGAGGCCTTCCAGTGTTCCTTGGTATTTCTTTGTTTATCTGAAGCCATTAATTTTCTACTAACTCTTAGGTGTCAGCATTCCTTGGTGGGGAATCTTTATCCCCTCCTTACTAGCCTGGGGGCTTGACCAAAAGAGCCTTCCCCTGAGGCTGTCACCACTCACTGCAGTCACCAGCCAGTTCACAGTAACTATATGGGAAGGTTTATTCACATTTAAATAAAGTTATTAGTGTGGGCTTGGCTTTCATTAGTGCTAAGCTTTTCCTTGGGAGCATTTCTCGCAGTGGTGCCGTCAATGTGGGTTTAGATTTCCTGGGAGCAGGTGTCATTTGCTTGCTAGTCCTATGACAACCTGAAGTTGTGTTAAATTCTAATTTAGCTCAAGCTGGATGAGAAGATTTTTTTTTTTCCCCAAACAACGAAGCAACACTTTTAAGGGGTTTCAGTTATAACTGAGGAGTGCTAATAGTTAGGCAGAGGAAGGAATTAGAGAAAACAGACATAATGGCTTTTCAGTGCTGGAGCTGGGATGTGTGAATAGACAGGCGCCGCCGGAATTGGGGGAAACGAAGGCGTCAAGGGCACCTCGGAGCCAGGCGGGATCCAGCCCGCGTGGGTTCTGCATGTGGCTCTCCGGCTGTCTTTCACATCATCTCTGGGACTTTGCCTTTCTGTGTGTCTGAGCTTCCCGTTCTGCCTTCTCTCTGCCTCATGGGTCTGTCTAGCTCTCTTTAGACCCGTGAGTGTTGCCTTCTGCCTCTCTGTCTCTCTGTTTTTGGTGCTTTCTGTCTCCATCAATGTCTCCAGCTGTCTGTCTGACTCTCCCCCTGGCTCTCTGTGAGGATCCTCTGCTCCTGCTCTGGCCCGGAGACAGGGGCTTCCTCCCCACACAGGATGCCCGACAGACCCCTGCACTCAGGACCAGCCCCCAGCAGCCCCCGCAGATGGAGCCAGGGGCTCTGAGTACAGACAGAACAGCGTGGTCTCACTCTGCCTCTTTCTTATTCTCTGTGAAATGTGGAGACTGAGTCATCAATGGCTTTTACTCAAGTTTTCCATACATTTTTTACTTGTTAGGATATGGTACAATTCTACTCAGGTGCCAACTAAGTAAAAACATCACACTTTACCCTTGAACTTGGTTACTGTGGCAGTTGTATCCTTTTTCAGTGAGATCCCTGCTAGGTTCTCTGGGGCTTTGGTTAAGAGCTGGTGCTCCAGAGTAAATCCCAGCTCAGCAACCAACCCAGGGAGTGACCCCAGGCAAGCCACTTCATTTCCCCGAGCTTCAGTTTCCCCTTTTATGAGCTGAGTGTAATTACAGAACCTGCCAGGGGCTGCTCTCTCTGTCCCAGCAGCCATTAGGGCTGCTCTGCTAGGATCTATCATCTTGGCTTTTGTGGGCTTGTGCCATGACCCCTGCTCTATGGGGGGTCCTAGGCTGGCGTTCACTCCCCCTCCCCCCCAGCAATGTCATGATTGTTTTGCCAAAGCATCTTCCTATCCCTAGGAAGCTAATAGATGGGATATTATTGCTTCACTTTACAAAATAGATTATTGGTGATTCAGGTCACCTGGGAAGTTGGTGGCAGCAGCTGGATCTCTTGACTTTTTGCTAGTGGTCACCCATGGCCTCCTAGCCCTTAGGTGCAGAGTTTTCAAGGGAGGGGTGTAGGATCTGGTGTCCAACTCTGGCTGATGAGGTGAAGTGTTTGTGCATCTGAGGAGGACGCCCTTGTTATTGTCCTACTTTAGAGTTATTGTGAAAAATGTTGAGTGTCCTGCCTCCAGTGTCCCACCTACTTTACCAAGGGACTCAGGATTCAAAGGGCTTGGACATTGTTAGAGCTCTTTGGTGAAGACTCATCTGGTGGTGAGTGACAGACACCAGCCAGGGCTAGTGGCAATACAAAGGGAAATTCATTATGAGAACACACCCTGGAGTTCAAGGTCAGGGCAGGGGCAGCACATCAGGAAGGAACTGGAGACCACACAGGAGCTCCGTGTGGGCTTGCTGAGCCCCTCACCCCTGCTTGCCACTTTGCTGGCCTCAAACTGCTACTTAGTGTATACATGTATCCCCTCCTTTCCAGACAGACGTTGGGCGGAGGTTGGAATCTTGAATTCTTCAAGGAAAGGGTTCATTGGTTCAGCCAATGAGTCATTGCTCATATCTGGCCCAATCAATAATGGCAGGAGTGGCAGGTCATTTTGTATTAAACAGTGACTTGGAGCCTTGTGGCCATTACTGGGGGGGGGGGAATAGGGAGCAGTTCCTAGTGGATGCTCCTTACATCACTGTTAAATGACTTTACCTGCATCACCCACGATTGGAATCTTACTATACAATGAAACAGAAGAAGCATGGTCCCCAAACCCGTGGAATTTACAGTCTCATGGTTTTAATCATTTGGGTTCCCACTTCCTGCAGAAGCTTCATGCGTACAGAGAGCTGTAGGGACTCACCTGTTTGTAGTTGGTTATTTAAGCAGTGGAGATAACTTGCTTGTAAGGCCTGGTAGACAACCATCATCCTGGTTGGTCAGCCCTGATCAGGTCAGTTATGTAGCACTGACCACCTCATTACTCTTAGTTAGTGGGTAATGAACTCACCCTGGCCCCTGGTGAAGCCTAATGGAACCTCCTTGCAAACAGCCTTCATCTCTTCTGACTGTGGTTATCACCAGGCAGACATCAGGACAGCCCTCTGACGGAGCTACATTTTATTGGCACTCTGAGTACTACCCTGTTCGAAATAACTTTCTTTGTATTATTCAGGGACTCATAAAGAGCTGAATTGTGAAATCACTTACTGCTTTATGGCTAACAATTGATCAGAGTCTAAAAATAGCTGCCAACTTGGGGGAGCTGGGATGATTTCAGAATTACATAATACACAACAGTAGGACTGAAAATCATGATTTAAATTGGAGCCAACGTCCCTGCTTATCTCAGAGCGAAGTTCTTGCAGCTGCAAAAATCAGAAGTCAAGGTATCTGAGAGCCAAATGTGGTCAGCATTAGATTCCTGTGTAGAGGCTGATAGTTTTGTGCCAGGGACCAGAGGGTGTCGGCTGCCAGGCCTCAGGATTGTGGTTCAGAGCCTCGCAGGCTGGAGAGGAGCCATACGTGGTCATGGCTTGGGCCTTTGCAGCTACTTGGAGGTTTCTGCTAAATATTAAGTTTCACATCTCTTTGAAGGCTTCCAAAATTAAAGTTTGCATAATCTATCTTTTATCCTTAAAGCTTTCTTTTGTGTTCAGCAGGGAAATGGGATTGCTAGGTCCATTTTACAGGCAAGGAGCTGAGAAAACTAGCACGGCAGCCAGGGTGGGGGCTGTTTGCTGTCTCCTGCCTCTGTTGCTTCGTACCAATTCCATGCTGGCCAAATTATGGAACCCTTTCCACTTCAGTCCTCTCATTGGTAAAGTGCGGATAAAAACAGTAATCCTTCCATAGGAATGTTTGAAGATTAAATAAGAAATTAATGATGACAGCTAATATTGATCAAGTACTTACAATGTACCAGGCACTGTTCTTGGGATGTAAATATGTATTGTACTGTATATTGTTATTATTTATTAATAATAATGCATGTAAATCACTTGTCACAGTGTCTAAACCTTACCTAAAGAAAAATTAGTTGTCATTAATTATGTTTGTTAGGCACTTACCTATTTATTCATTGATGCTTTTTGTTGTTTATTCTTTTGGTTCTTTTGGTTCTATGCGTTTGAATAAATGCATTTCCTAAACACCTTCACCAAAATTACCCAGATGTTAATATTCTCTCTCAACATAGGGATACATGTTCATTACTTTAATTAAATGTTTGAGAAAAAGTTACATACAGGTTGATCCTTTCTCTGTAAATAGGTTAGTATGAATTTCCTCAGTACTCTTACTTAAATAAGTGTACTGAAATTTCTTCCTTTTTCTCCTTCCTTCCTTCCCTTTCTTATTTTTTTTTGAGATGGAGTCTCTGTCACCCTAGGGAGAGTGCCCTGGTGTCATACCTCATAGCAACTTCAAACTCTCAGGCTCAAGAAATTCTCTTGCCTTAGCCTCTGGAATAGCTGGGACTACAGGTGCCTGCCACAACAGCCACCTATATTTTTGTTTTTTTAGTATTGATGGCGTCTTGCTCTTGCTCAGGCTGGTCTAGTACTCCTGAAGTCAAGCAGTATACCAACCAGCCTCTGCTTCCCAGAGTGCTACAATCATAGGTGTGAGCCACCATGCCCAGCCACTAGACTGAAATGTCAAAATCAGGAACTTAATGCTGATACAAAGATTTATCTTGTCCCCAGAGTTTGTTAAAATTTTATCTGTTGTTTCACTAATGTCTATTGATCACAAAAGAAAAACAGTTTTTTTCTCCTTGAGGCTCCAGTCCAGGATCACACATTACACTTGTTGTGCCCTTTTATTTGGAGCAGGCTTGGTCTTTCAGACTGTGACATGTTTGAAATGGACAGACCAGTTATTTTGTGAAATGCCTTACAATTGGGATTTGGCTGACACGTCCTTAGTATTAGATTCATTTTATAAATTTTTTTGTTGAAAACACTTTAGAAGTGATGTTGTGTCCTTCCTGGGACATGGAATGTCTCTTTATCCCGCTACTAGAGATGTTGTCTTTGATCATATGGAAAAGGGGCTGCCAAAATTTACATATCAGAAGCTTAATCCCCAGTGTAACATCATCAGGAGCTGGAGCCTTTGGGGGGCATGTTTAGGTCATAAAGTATCTGCTCTCATGAATGGACTAAGGCTGTGACAAAAGGACTTGATAGAGGTGGTCCTTCTTTTTTGCCCTTCTGCCTTTGCCATCCCTAGGTGCTGGTACCTTGTCTTGGACTTTGCTGCCTCCATAACTATGTGGAATAATAAAACAGTCTCTGTTAAAACAGCACAAAATGAACTAAGACAAGTGGTACATGCTAGATTTAGGTACTATGAAGCTACTGTTTTTTTATTTTCACTTTGAAATTAATAATAATCCTTCACGCAGTTCTTCTACAGAGATACTTTGATGCTATGTAAATGTCCTTTTTCTTATCGTACTTTCACTCAGTAGTAGAACTCATTAATGATTCTCACCTGAAATAATTATAGTGTTAAAAGGTAGTTGCCAGATGGTGGCATTCTAATTTCATCCCCCATTTTGTACCTCTATTAGTTAGAATTCTACTCTGAGGATAAATCTTTCTTTCCCCCGTTTGTTCACAGCAGTATGGACACAGAAGCTTATTTTTTCTATAGATTATAAGTGACACTGTGATTATTTACTGAGTTGCTGAAATTGTCCTAGACTGGCAATGGGTGCCCATTCACTCTGTCTCCTGTGTCCTTTTGACATTTGTTTGAGCACTTTGTTACCTGCTGCCTCTACAAGATATTTTGGGCTCCCGATCTTCTGCTTTATTTGCCTTGGCACTTAAATCAACCATTTCCCCAAGGAGCTGTTTTCTTTTATTGCAGAAAGGTTTTTGGAGCTAAAATCTGGGTACTTGGTGAGCTGATTGCTAACCGAGTGTATTTAAGCCCTCTCAGTGAGCAGAACTAGGGGAAAACCAAAGATACACAGGTACCCCCCATGTGATGCTCACACACGCCTCCGCCCCATGAGTGCATGCAGCCACTTCTCATCCGGTTCATGATTTACAGAGTTCACTCTCTTTCTCCTTTCCATTTTTAAACTCACTTTCTAGCCATGAGATCCTGGCTGTCATTATCCGACACATATTGTTTGCGCAATTCTAGAATACTAACACAATTTCGGAATTGCTAACCCATACTGCTGTGGAAAACAAACCTAACTAGAATTCAATATGTGTTTACAGTTATTTTTATCTTCAGTCTGAGAGTACATAGTCAAAATAACATGCCAAAACTTGCTTGCAACTCTTAAATTTGAATAGCTGAAAACAACCAGGGTTTATTCCTCTTGCCCATGCCACCTGTCCAACCCTGAACAGCTGGGGCTTTGCTATGTTTTGTCCTCACCGTGGGACCCTGGTCAACAGAGCAGCCTCCCTCACCACCGCAGGGAAAGGGAGAGGGCGGTCTCAGAGCTGAGGATCCATAGAACAGCATTCTACTCACAGTTCACCAGCAGAGTCAAGTTGCATGGCCACACCTAAAGTCACAGGGGCGGTGAAATCCGAACAGTGCACTCGAAAAGTGATCTGCTGGGCAAGTTTTATTTTTCAAACACCAGTCCTTACAAACTGGTTGAAGAAATTCCCATTTTATACCTAACAGAATTCTGCTTTTGCTGGGTACTCTGTTTCATAGACGTCTGTCAGGTTCTGTTTCTTTCCAGTGTTTAAGTTAAAGTCTTAACTTTCCTTGTTGAGTCTCTCTTTCCTTGTTGAGCTTCTGCATAGCTGCTCTATCAGTTACTGAAAGTGGAATAGTGGAGGCTCCAACTGTTGCCGAATACTCTGTTCTCCCTTCAATTCTGCTTTTGTTTCATGGATCTGTTTCTGGGCTCTGTTGTTAGGTGCATCTTTTTTTTTTTTTTTTAATAATAGTTATATTTCCTTGTGGATTGACTCTTTTATTTTATAAAATATCCTTTGTCTCCATTTTTGTCCTAAAAATTGCCTTTTCATACAAAATGGGTGTCCATCAACACAGATTAATAATTAACCCTTTATACAGTTCTTTAAATAAGAGAAGGAAAGCAGTGTTCCAAACAGAAATCCGTTTGTATCATCTTTCATTTATCTCTGTAGTTACATTTACTAGTGTTCTTTATTTATTTGTAACTGAGTTACTGTCTGGAGTCTTTCATTTGAGCCTGACAAACTTCTTTTAGTATTTATTTAGGATATGTCTGCTAGTGAAGAACTCTCACATTTTGTTTCTCTTGCGTATGTGGTAATTTCTTCTTCATTTTATTTTGAAGGATAGTTTCCTTGGATATAAAATTCTTGGTTGATAATCTTTTCCTTTCAGCACTTTGAATATGCCATCCCTATGCCTTTTGGCCTCCATAGTTTCTGATAATAAATCAGCTTTTAGTCTTATCAACATAAGAGATCTTTATACATAATGAGATTTTTATCTCTTTCTGCTTTCAATATTCTATCTTTGTTTTTGGTATTAAATAGTTTAATTATGATGTGTCTGGGTGTGGCTCTCTTTCAGCTTATCCTACTTAGAACTTTTTAAACTCTTGGATGTGTAGAGAAGTGTTTTAAATCAAATATGGACTAATTAATTATTCCATGAATTCCTCAGATGTTCTTTCTTCCCTTTTATCAGTCTCCTTTTTTTTTCCTTAGATTTAAATTATGCTTATGCAGGTGTGCTTGATAGCATCACAAAAGTCTGAGCTCTATTTTCTTTCATTCATTCTATTTTCTTATCCCATCTATTATCTATCCTTTCTATTATCCTATCTGTATGTTCAGTGATTATTTTTTCTGACTTACCAAATCTGCTGTTGAGCCTGGTGAGTGAATTTTCTACTTCAGCTATAGTACTTTTCAACTTCAGAATTTCTGTTTGGTTCTTTTTGTATACTTTAGACCTATCAATATTCTCTCTTTAGTGAGACAGCTTTCTCGTACTTTCCTTTAGTTCTTTAGACATGATTTCCTTTAGTTATTTGAATGTTTTCAAAATAGCTGATTTAAAAATTATTGTTATGTTTGTCTAGTAAGTCCATCAGGGAGAGTTTCCATTGATTACTTTTTGTCATGTTTATGGGCCATATTTTATTTTTTCATGTTGACATTTAAAATAATATAATGTTGCAACTCTGGGAATCAGACCCTCCCTCCCCTCCCCTGATTGTTTCAGTTGCTGTTTATTGTAGTAATTGGTGGTGGTTTAGTGACTTTTGCAAACGAATTCTCTGAAATCTGTATTCTTTGTTGTGTGTGACCACTGAAATCTCTGCTTGGTTAGCCTGGTGGTCAGCCAATGATTAGCGATTTCCTTCAACACCTGGAAGCTGCCTTCATTTTTACTTCCTGCTTTTACAAAGCCTTGATGTCAACCAGAGGTGAGAGCTGAGGGCCCTGTCTGGTCATCATGAGTGTGAGCTGGGTATGCACACAGCCCTGATTATGATCAGGTCTTATAGATTCCTGCAGAGATATCATAGCCTTTCAAAACCCCTATGGACATCACATTTTTCATCTTTTTCGTTTAAGCTTTTTGATTAATCTGTTATCCACTGTCTCAGTCAGCAATGAATGTGAACATTTGCCTGCAATTGTTTTCAGCAAACATCTCTGGGGAAAGGGGCCTGTTATCCTGGGAGAAATCTGAGTGAAGCCCAACCCTGACACTTCTACAACTGGGGTTTTCCAAGGAATGACCAGATAAGTCAAGCAATTGACAGTTGTTCAGGAAGGAGATTTGAAAGCTCTCCCGCCCTGATCTGCTCTCTCCAGTAGCTGGTTTTTACTGTGAATGTGGGCTATTATTTTTCAAAGCTACTGTAGAGCTAGGAAGTGTGGGATTTGAGTAGGTCAAGTTAAATGCCACAAAGTTCTCTGTTTTTAACAAGAATAGTTCATTTCTCTTGAGTAAATCCTTCCTTAGCTGCTTACAAGCCTTTGTTTTATTTCTAGAATTCTGAAAAAAGTTGGTTTTGCCATTGCTTGCCAGTTTTTTCGTTGCTTTTATGAAGAAGAGAATTTTCTGATGTCTTTTATTCTGCCGTTTTCACTGACATCACTCTATCATACAACTTTAATGGAAACACATCTCTATAAATATGCTTTCAAGGCATAAAACCTAGAGCTCACACAAGTAGGAACAGAATGAAAGACTTGCCTTTTGATAGGTGGGGAATTTTCAGCAGTCTCTGGCATAAGGAGAAAATTTCAGTGTTACATTTCTTATGGTACATTGATTTTTCATTGTGCCAGAGGCAGGTAGGAATTGCCTTTGGGACCCTGAAGAACTCTTGGTAGGCACTGTGAAAAAAGGGACAAAAATCTCAGCCGCCCATGAAAAGACTGAAGGAGAAAACATGGTTGTAGAATTATGTGTAGTAAAATCATAAGCTTGGATCAGTTTGTGATTTGATGTTACAAAAATTAAAGCCACCTCCCTTGAATCTCAGTTTGGGGAGTCAATTGTGGTGTCATCTTTGGAGGCAGTGTTTTTTCACCCCTTTTAATCTCACACCACACTTGAACCTATAATTAAATGTTTGCAGCACACTTAAATTATGTTGATAAAAAAGTAAAAAAAGAATATCTTGATTGTGCTTTGAATTTCTTTAAAAAATAGTTTAATTAGTGATCTTTAAAAAATTTTGCAGCACATCCAAGATCCTGTCACAGCACCCAGTCTGCTGCGGAACCATGATGGGAAATCACTGTTCTCCAGGATGGAGATTGGGGTCTCGTCTTTTTCTCTGTCCCTAGTGCCCAGCCTGTCACCTTTCATCTGTCCTTCCCTGGGAAGACTTTCAGTTGCAATTGACAAAAACCCCAGTTTAAGCTCATGTTAGTAAAACAGTGTATTATGTGTATGTAAATTTTCAAAGATCAGAGACTTCGGGTGCAGCTGGATTCAGGAACTTAGAAATCTTTCCCAGGAATACGTCTTTCTTCTACTCTTTTCTCTGATTTTCTTGCTTTGGGCTTCACTTAAATCATTTCATGGACAAAGGTTGGGATACTTGGCCTTGGGGCCTGTGCTTTTCTGGGGATGGATTGGTGTCCTGAGGTTTCACCCAAGCGCATTTCACTGACAGCAGGACTGGGGTGATACTGAAAGGAAAGACGAAACATTGTTGCTAAAAAGAGGAGGGAGCGATAGATGCTGAGCTGGCAAAATTAATGCCCGCCTGTGAGACACAGAAAATACTCACATTGGTTTTTTCCAATTGCATGATTGAATTGAATTTAGCAATTTGTTCTGTGACTATGATACAATCTCTGTTCTTTTTATGCATTATGAATGCCCCCTGCCACACCATTATCTCACCTTGCTGAGTTCTCTTCTCAACTTCCATCCTGCCTCCTGTCCTCACTGTATGCTTTGAATGTAAATAAATGCAAAAATGCATATAATCAGTCTCCCTGGCAAAACTGGTATACTCAGGGACATTGACTTTGGTTCCATTTATTTGGGGTTTATTTCTCCAAGATTCCATCCAGAGGAGCAAAGAAAACAAACTTCATTTTTCACATTTCTTAGATTGGGTTGTTACTGTTTTCAAATATTTATCGCAGAGTTGATGTTTTCTGTTGACAAGTTGCTATTATTGGCAATGAAAAAAACTCATCTATACAATAGGGATAGTACTAATAACTGTCTTGGGAGGGTTATTGAGAAAACTGAGTAAATAATTACATATAAAGCACTTAGACACTGCCTGTTTCCCATGATAGTTAGGTTTTTGCTGTTCATAATAATATTATTATTGTTAAGAATCGACCCCATCTCTTACCCTCTCATGTCTTCCCAATCAGGTTGGGATAGAGAGTGAGGGATTGATTGGAAAATTAATTGTGAAACTCACTTAGGGCCTGAGCTAAAGCTAGTAACTCTTAAATGTGAACGCAGTACTGAAACAATTATCAGATTGATACATTCTGGGAGTCACTGACTGACTTAACTATTCATTCTAGTGGAGTCAACTGTGGAAAGTCCGGTGAACTCTCACTGCTGAGCTGTGTTGTCTCCCAGCCTCTCTGATTGACTCATTTTTAGGCAAGTGTGAAGTAGCATCTCCATCAGAGTCCTTTTGTGAATTTACTCAGTGGCTCTTTAATTCATTGAAGGGACAAATATTGCAGAGCACCTACTGTGTGATAGCTGTATTTGAGTGACTGTTGCTCTTTATGTTCTAGTTCTATTCTAAGGTTTGCACATAGATTAATTGATTAAATTTTCATAAGGTCACCATATAGTAGGTGCTTTTATTATCTGTATTTCCCAGATCAGGGAACCCAGGCACAGGGGGATTAATCCATGGCAGATGCTGCTGACAGGCTGTCCACAGGCTCACATGTGGTGAGGGACCGAGAGAAGGAGGGAGAAAGAGACATAGAGAGAGAGAAAGGGAGCAGACAAAGCTCAGATCACTCCATTCTAGCAAGTTGGGAATTTAGGAAGAGCAGGACACTTTGAAAGAGTTTTAATCTAGGAGAGAAATAAGTGGAATTATCCTGAAACAAAACAGATGATCTTTGTTGCAAAGCCAGTGTGCTGGGCGCTGTAGTTGTCCATGTGAGGCTGATAGCTTGGGTAGGGGAGCTGGTAGTGAGGATGGCAAGAAGTTGGCAGATTGAGATAAATTGCAAACCTATACTACATATATAGAAGCACCTGTAGAACCCTGTGTGTGGGGATCATCAAAGGAAGAGAGAAACTAATGTGTGTCAATGCTTAAAAATAACTGGGTTTGGGGGGCACTCTCTGGGAGCACCAAGAAGTGGGGGGATTGGTGGTCAGCTCAGGTGCATAGAGGTGTATAATGTGCGACTAATTCTCTGCTGTTCCTTGTGCTCTTGTCTTCCCTCATTTGAAGGATTAGGAAATGAACTCTAGGTTCACTCTGCTAAGAAGCCCAGAGAAATAGGAAGCCATTTCCCAAATGGCTTGAGCCAAGATTTGGAAAATACTGAAAGAGACTCTTATGCTCTGTAGGAGACAGGTGGGGTGGGCGTGGAGGGTGAGCTGGAGGTTGGGAGCTGGGGGACGCCCCTACCCCTGGGGATTGAGGAGAGGAGTCCCCTGTCAGACCTGACTATGTCAGTCTGGGGCAGGGAGGCTGTCCGGCCCTGTGGAATCTTCCATGCCAGGCTGCATGGCCTCGTCCACTTAGCTGCTGAACCTCAGAAGGAGAATCTGCATAGTTTGGCCAATAACCTCCCTGTCTCTCGCTCAGATAATGTGCGTGTTTTCTGACTCAGCCTCTTCTCTCCTGTTTAGGACACGGAGGTTTTGAACACTGCCATTCTCACGGGAAAGCCCGTCTCTGTTCCGGTCAAGGTTGTGGCGGTTCAGGAGGACGGTTCTGTGGTCGATGTGTCCGAGTCTGTGGAATGCAAGTCAGCTGATGAAGATGTCGTTAAGGTACAAAATCTCATCTCCAGATTTCCTAAGTGTTCAGTTCTTTGTGTCATCCCTTCTATGTCCCCAGGGTCAGTTCTCACTGAGCATCCCAGGCTCCAATAGGCTGGGGATCAGAATGACCTCACCGGGGTGTGAGAAGCCAACAGGTGGCCTGCCTGGAACCAGGGGGCAGCTGTGGCAGCAGATGCTGCCCCCTCTCCCTGGAAGAGGAAATCCCCAGCCCTTAATCTCCAGCAGAAACACTTCATTCTCCCCTCTTCCCTTTTCCTCTTTCTCTCTCCTCACAGGTCAATGCTTTCCTAACTAGCAATCCACATGCTTCCTTCCCCATTTTCGCCTAATCTCTGAGCCTAGGATGTTATTATTATTTACTCAGTATATTTTCTTTAAATACCTTGCTTCTTTGGAGCAACAAGTTAGCTCAGTTGGTTAGAGTGTGGTAATGTTTAATAATCAATGCCTCACTTTTTCATCCTTAAAAACTAATTTAGCCTAATTATAAGACAAGAAAATCCACGATCTGGATGCACTAAATATTTTGTTACCATACATTAAAACACATGACTGAGGTATTAAGAAAAAGTTCACCCATATGCTTCCTTACTGAATTTGGGTACAACCACTGGGACACAGCTCATAGTTTAGCAGACGTGGTCATGGGACATATCTTTAGATTCTTCGTTCTAATTAGCTATGCAGGTATTTCTGACTCCAAATGCTGCCAGAAACCTGCCTAGAGTTTTTTTCATGCTCTTTGCAGGTGTCTGTTTGAACCACCAAATTTAGTATTCCTGCCTTTTTTTTTTTTCTTAGCATATTGGTTGCTGTTTGCTTTTGCAACAGAGAGCTCAGGGAGAAAGGACTTAAACCTTTAGAATGATCGATTCTTCCTCCTTTTTGTTACAAAGGGTGCCCCCAGGTCTAATCTATCCAGGTATTTTAGAAAAATAGAGTAATGCTGAGTCTCTCCTTCCTCACATTCTGCCAGCTCTTGCCTGGTGAAAACTGGGTCTCAGTCTGGAGAACTTTATGGTATACAGGAAGCCTTCAGCAGTTTTCCTGGGTAGAAAAGGCCTGGGAAGGGGCAATTTCATCTTTTTGTGAACCATAGGAGACCCTGTCTTGAGCCAGAGACAGTTCGATAAAGAAAGAATCATGTATTTGTGAGGTTTAATTAAAAAAGAAGCGAACGCCTAGGAAACAGGTGTGCATAACTTGTTTCCTGGGCTTGGAATGTTAATTTTTCCTAGAGAGGGAAGATGAACTAGCTTAAAGCCTACACACAGCCCTGCCCTGGCGTTTGTTGTATTCTGGGTCCCCTTGCAATCCCTTGACCTCCAGAGGAAAGAAATACTTACGCACTGTTAGTGGGGCTGCAAATTAGTACAACCTCTATGGAAAACAGTATAGAGATGTTTCAAAGAACTCTAAGTAGACCTATGATTTGATCCAGCAGTCTCTACTACTGGGTATCTATCCCAAGGAAAAGAAGTCTTTTTATTACAAAAAAACCCCTGTGCTTGAATATTTGCCACAGCATAATTCACAGTTGCAGAGGTGTGGAATGAAACCAAGTGCTCGTTAATTCATGAGTGGTTAATAAAATGTGGTACATGTATACCGTGGAATTACTCAGCCATGAAGAAGGATGAATTAATACCTTGTGCAACAGTTTGGATGGAGCTGGAGACCATTCTCCTACATGGAGTATCTCAAGAATAGAAAAACAAACACCACATGTACTCATTAAATTGGAATTAACCAATGAGCACACACGGGCGCAGAGGGAAGACTGAGTGGAACTCAAGCAGGGGAGAAATTGAGGCAAAAACCTACCTAGTTGGTACAGTTGACACTTTTTGGGTGATGTTCACATTTATAGCCACGACTTAAACATTACAAAAGTGATCTATGTAACCCAAAATATTTGTACCCACTTAATATTTTGAAATTTAAAAAAGAATTTGTTGCCCTCATGTAGACATTCAGTAGAAATCTGGCTTTCCAGCTTCTATGTCTCACAAAAAACCACATGGTCAGGTGCCTCTGCACCCATATCACTTCCCGTGAACCTCGCCTGGATTCGGATGGAGGCTGCATAAGGCCTCTGCCTTCCAGCTCACTGCCATCTCTGCCATCCCTCTTGTCTCCCACACAGAGGCCAAAGGACATTTGCCATTTCTAGTCACATTTGTGCTGCTGTTTTTTGATACTGGATTTCAGAGGAAAGTGAGATATGTCTTGCACTCTGATCTCTAAAACATAAAAAAGCAACAAATGATAGACTTCACTCTGTCACTCTGATGGAGAATCCTGTATCTTCCTAGGCCATAAGAGGAACACTGGAAAATTGGATTGTGTTCTGCCAAAAAGTGTCCTGGGGCTGAGGGCTCTTGAAATCAAATGACAAGAAGTGTTTGAAGGTAGTGTGGGTGTTAAGCCCGGGGATGAGAAGAAAAGGCGTAGAGGTGGGGTGAAGAGGAGGACACGACAGGGCTTTGTAAGGCTTTCGAGAGCCATCGTGTGGAAGATGGAGCAGGCTTGTGCTTTTTATATCCCAAGGGCAGAAATCAAAAGGGCCCTACTTAAAGTGCAATAGAAAGAGAAAGACCACAGAGGCTCTAAGTTCTTTGGGTGAGCTTTTAGACAGATGATGTCAGTTCAATTCCCCTCTCCACCTTCCTCACTCTTTGACCTTGGGCAATTTACTAACATATCTGAGCCCGGTTTCCTTATCTGTAGAATGCGGGTGATGATGACGCAAGGGAAAGGCACCTTCCCTAGAAATTCTGAACTCATTGTATAAGACAGAATTAACAACAACCAAAATAATCCTTGAAAATCCTTTAGAGAACACCTGTATTTCTGTAAGTTCAAAAAAAACTTTGAAAAATGTTTTCTTTGCATTTGAGCAGTGAACAAATTTTCTAGAGCAATAAAAGGCAAGGTTAACTTTTAAAGAGAATATTGAGAGAGATCTCGATAAGTTAGGCTTGGGGGGATTTAGAGATAAATTTCCCTCACATTCTCTTTTATTCTTCTCTCATTTTCTCTCTCTCTCTCTTTTTTTTGTCTGTCAGAAGACACCTTGTCAGATGGCAATCTCAAGTTATTCTGAGCACCTGTAATTGAATTGTTGTTTGTTAAATCTGTGTGTGATAAGATTTCAGTGTGGAGTTTCGAGGATGATTAAATAAGAGTGTATATCTAAAGGAAGTCACATAGTGCTTGACGTGTAATAGATCAATAAATATTATATCGCTATACCTGCTTATTTATAGCCATATACATATTCATTTTCATGTCTATAAATTTTAACCTCTATTTGACTGTAAGGTCCACAGCCTCTGTGACTAGCTATTTTGTTCCCGGTCCTAAGCACAGATTCTGGAGCACAGTAAGTATTGGTTGAATATATAAATGGAGGAACGCGGGAGCATCCCAGAGATGGAACGAGATACCCCACAGGAGTGGCTGTTTGATCTGTTGTAACATCTCAGTGAAATTTCTGTCACTGCACATCTTCAAGGAAAGGTGGAAGGTCTTCTGCAGCCAAAGAGTCTTGGTACTGAGTAGAGACTTGGGCCTGATCTTACGATCCAGATCTCAGATCCTCATGGGGATACTTGCTTCCACAAATACTCCTTAGTCATCTACTCATGGAAGACCATGTATAAAGAGCTATGAGAGCTGCAAAGTGGAATTCATATGAATTCTGTCTTTGGGAGCTTACCACAGCTAATGAATATTAATAGGTAGCATTTATTGAACATTCATTAAGCGCCGGGTACTAATATAATAAGAACATTATAAGTATTGACCCACTTCATCTTCATGACAAGCCTTTCAGGCAGGCAGTGCTACTGTTTGAAGTGTCTTGTGGAAGGGTGAAGTCACTCCCTCAGACTCTAGCAGATGTAGTGGTCAGAGTTTGTGCCCAGGGTTGCTGGGTGCAGACCTATGATACCAACCTTTGTGCATCTGCAACTGTTACTCTCTAAGGTTGTGTAGGGAATCGTGTTTGGAGGCAGGGTGGGGGAGGGTGGTGCACCGCTGCCCACAGCACAGTATCATTCCTATGGCATTCCCATCAGGGATCCATTGATAACGAGCTATTTTGGAATTTCCAAAGATGTCTGCTTTTATCCACGTCACCTGGAAGGCATGAGAAGTCTCTCATGGTTGCTATAGCAAATTACCATAAACTTAGTGGCTTACAATAATACATATTGATCTTATGTCTCGGGAGGTCAGAACAGGTCAGTAGGGCTGTGCTCCTTCTGGGGCTCTGGGGAAGGATCTGTTTTTTGCCTTTTCCAGCTTCTACACAGCATTTCTTGGCTGTGGGCCCTTCCTCCATTTTCAGTGCCAGGAGCATAGCATCTTTGGATCTCAATCCCTCTCTGTCTCTCCCTCTTCCACTCACCCTCTGCTGATTCCCTCAGTTTCCTTCTGGGACTCTGAGCCTCCTGCCTCCCTTTATAAAGGGTCTTATGATTACCTTGGGGCCACCTAGGCAACCCATCTCAGGATGCATAACTTAATTACATCTGTGATGTCCTTTTGCCACATGAATTACTTTCCTGGGGTTACTGTGATAAATTAACACACACTTGATAGCTTAAAGCAATAGAAAGTTGCTCCTTCACAGTTCTGGAGACCAGAAGTATGAAATAGAGGTGTCAGCCAGGGCCACGCCCTGCAGTGGTTTCTTCCTTGTCTCTTTCTGCTTTTGGTGGTTCCAGGTGTCCCTTGGTTTATGTAGCTTTATTCTCTGCCTCCATCATTGTACGGTCCTACTCCTCTGTCTGTGGGTGATCTTTTCTTATAAGGGTACTTGTCACTGAATTTAGGGGGTAGCCTAATTTAGGATGATGTCTTCTTGAGAGCCTTGAACTTACATTTGTGAAGATGCTTTTTCTAAGTAAGCTCACGTTCCCAGTAGCTAGAGGCTAGGACTTGGGCATATTTTTTGAGCCCCCGATCCAACCCCCTGTACCGCGTAAGCTAAAATATTCACAGGTTCCAGGGATTAGCACATGGGCATCTTGGGGGGGGAGGTGTCTTTATGCGACCTGGCACAGTGTGCTTTCTTTTCTTTGCTAAATCTCTTTGAAGGTCTTTGGAGGAAGAAAGAAAGTAAAATTTCCATATTGTAATTATGATTTAATCTTGGAGTGTCTACCTTTTTGACAAAACGATGGCTTCATGTTTTTATGCATTTGCATTGTTTGTCAACAAAATGTGGTTTTCAGAGCCCCAGAAGCCAGTCCTGCGTCATCAGCAGGGGATGAACTCTTTCTTTCTTGCGGCGAAATAAATATAAACTCCTGTGGATCTTGAAGATGGTGCTTTCCAACTTATGGCTGCAATAATGAAGTTTCCAGCCCTCTGATATCAGCTGGACCTGCCATAATGAGACGTTAAAGGGCTAATAAAAAGGCATTAACATTTTAAACTCTTCCCTGTCCCTGGGAAAGATCTTGTTTCTGAACTTGGTCTGTGAGGCATAAAACAAGGCAGGGGATATTAAAAAAAAAAAAAATAGAAAGTTTTCTGCTGCTTGCTAAGCAACGTGTGGGGAGCTGGTCACTAAATGAAGCCACATGGAAAACACCAGCAACTTCCAGAAGACTGTGTTGTCAAAGTTTCCTTAAGTGGTTGGACTTCACAGAGAAATATGGAATGTGGCTGTGTTCTGACTGTGGTCCTTCGAGAGATACCCTTGAGCTGATGCTATTGAGAAAGATATATCACTCTTCCCAATATTCCCAAACAGGGGATCTGGCAGGACCAACTCCAATTCCTGTATTGGTGAGTATCGTCTTTGTTGTTGTTTTTGCAAGTAATAGAAACCCAAACCCAGTTGCCCCAGATCAATCCTAATTTGGCTTGGAAGAACATATAAAAAAATGCAAAAAAGATTTAAGGCTTTTTCTTTTATTCTTTAGAAATGATTGATGAAAACCCTCACCAAACCAATGGTTATTAGTCTATTTCTGTGGACAGCTTTCCTTCCCTTCACCCATCACCCACGGCCAGGCAGCTAAGAATAAGTCGTCAGGCAGTTTGGATGTTACTGCCTAATTTTGTCCTTCTTTATGCCGGTAATTTGGACTTTTATTGTTCCGTTCTAATTGGAGATGTGTCATATATTTTCTGTTGGCCAGGGACAGATATCGCCGCATTCTCAACCTTTTGTTCCAGTCAGCCTCATTATGATTCCAATATTAATTAGATCATTTGTTCATTTCTGTCTTTGGCATCTCTAATTAAGAACTAACACGCTGGAATTGTTTCTGCATAATTCAGGGGAATCTTGGAATGAGCCAGCATAAACCTGCAAGCGTCCCAGCTTCACTCGCCTGGTAAACATCACCACGTGCTTCCTTCCCTCCTCTCTGGGCAGCCGCTCATCTGCTCTTCTCCATCTGGGCCCTGCTTAGGGCCAAGGTCAGGGGCTCCTGGAGAATCTGGGATGTCATGCCTGCTCAGATATGGCCTCTGGAGCCTTGTGTTTGTGGGAGACATACTTATTTTGTGTTCACTAGCAGGGAAGGGCACCCTGGTTGATGTTTTGGTCCTTGGTTCAAATTTAAACTCCTGCCATGCTGCTTTGATGGTGGGCAGACTATTTCAGCTTCATATGAAGCTCATTGGGTTTCCTGAAGAAACTCGAATAATTTAAATAAACTTTAGAGGGTAACAGGATCACATTACCATAAGATCTAGACACAGGTGTGACTGGATCCTGTCTGGTACAAAGGCAGCCTGCTGAGGCTGTAGTCAACCTCTAGCATTTTTCTTTCTAATTATGGAGGTGTCATTGACATACCACATATAAATGGCATATATGTAAATTGTACAGCTTGATGAGTTTTGATGGTTTGGTGTGAATCATCACAAAAATCAAGATAGTGGACATTTCCTTAACCTCTAAGCATTCGTCATGCCCCTTTATAATCGTCTGTCTTTTGTCCCACTGCACTTAGGCAACCATTCCTCTGCTCTTTGTCACTGAAGGTGAGTATTCATTTTCTAGCGTCTTATAGGAACGGAACCATGAAGTATGCACTCTCTCTCACACTCTCTGTCTTTCTCTCCTATTTGGCTTCTTCCATCCAGGACCATTGAGACCCACCCATGATAAGTGTATCCATGATTCATCCCTTTTTATTACTGAGCAGTATTCCACTGATGACCACAGCCTGTCAATCTGTTGGTGGACATTTGAGTTGTTTCTGATTTTTGGTTGTTAACATCTAATGCTACCGTAAACATGTATGCAAGCCTTTGTCTGGACATAAGCTTTCATTTCTGTAGGAGGAGAAAAGTCGTATCATATAGTAAGCGCATGTTTCACTTTTTAGGAAACTGCTAAACTATTTTCTAAAGCGGTCGTGTGATTTTATATTCCTACCATGAGGATTTGAGTGGTCCATTATCTCCACATCTTGGCCAACACTTGGTATGGTTTGTCTTTTTAATTTTAGCCATTCTACTAGGCTTATAAAGGTCTGCCGTGTTTTGTGTTATCATTTCCCTAATGAGCAATGATATTGAGCATCTCTTATATACTATTTGCCATTCGCAGAGTTTTGGCAAAAAGAATTTCTAATCTTTTACTTAAAAAAATTTGTTATTGAGTTTTGGGTGTTCTTTTTACATTTTAGACACAAGTCTCTTATCAGATACATGATCTGAAATTATCTTATCCAGACCATAGTCTGTCTTTTCATGCCCTAAGAGGGACTTTTGAAAAGCATGAGTTTTTCATTTTGGTGAGGTCCAATTTATCTTGATTTTTCTGTTGTATCTAAGAAATAATTGCCTTGCCTATGTTCACACAAATTCCCTCCTATACTTTTTTTCTGAAAGTTTTGAAGTTTTAGCTCTTAGTTTTATATCTATGATCCATTTTGAGTTAATTTTGTATATGGTGTGAGCTAAGGATTTAAATTGGCCTGTTTACCCTGTGGCTATCCACTTCCCCTAGCACCATTTGTTGAAAAGACTACTCTTTCCCCATTGAATTTCTTGGTACCCTTGCAAAAACCAACTGATCATAAATGTGAGGGTTTATTTGTGTGCCCCCAAGTCTATCCCATTGATCCATATATCTCTCCTTACTGCAGAATGGCATTCTCTTGATTATTGTAGCTTTGTAATATATTTTGTAAATGGACATATGAGTCCTCAATCTTTGTTATTCTTTTTCATGATTGTTTTGACTATTTGAAGTTCTTTAAATTTCCGTATAAGTTTTAGAACCAGCTTGTTAATTTCTGCTAGACTGGCAGCTAGAATTGGGGAATTTTGATAGGCATCACATTGAATTTGTAGTTTCATTTAGGGGGTATTACCATCTTAATGTTAAGTTTTCCAGTTCACAAACATGGGATTTTCCAATTTGTATAGGTCTTTAATTTCTTTCAACAATGTTTTGTAATTTTCAGAGTATATATTTTGCACTTACTTCTATATTTTTTCCCTAAGTATTTTATCTTTTGAATGCTATTTTAAGTGAAATTGTTTACTTAATTTCATCTCATATTGTTCATTGTTAGTATATAAACATAAAATTGGTTTTGTATTAATCTTATACCATGTAACCTTACTAAACTTTTAAACTTAATTTTAATAGTATTCTTAGTGGAGTTTTTAGGATTTGATTATGTATATATGCACATACACATATAATAATATAATATAGAATCATGCCATTTTTAAAGTTTTTTTTTTTTAAGAGACAGAGTCTCACTTTATCACCCTTGGTAGAGTGCTGTGACATCACAGCTCATAGCAACCTCCAACGCCTGGGCTCAGGCAATTCTCTTGCCTCAGCCTCCCAAGTAGCTGGGACTACAGGTGCCTGATGCAACTCCTGGCTATTTTATTTTATAGTTGCAGTTTGGCCAGAGTCAGGTTTGAACCTGCCACCCTTGGTATATGGGGCCAGCGCCCTACCCACTGAGCCACAGGTGCCGCCCAGAATCATGCCATTTTTAAAGAGAGACAGCCAATCTGGATGGCTTTTATTTCATTGTCTTGTCTGATCGCCCTGGCTAGCATCTCCAGTAAAATGTTGAAGGGAAGTAGTGAGAATGGATACATCCTTGTCTTGTCTCTGGTCTTAGGGAGAAATCATTCTCTCTTTGTACGCTGAGTATAATGCTATCTATGATTTGTACATCCCTTTTTCCAGGTTGAGGGATTTCCTTTCTCTTCCTATTTTGTTGGGGGCCTTGATCATGGGTTTTGTCAAATGCTTTTTTTCTGTCTATTGAAGTGATCATATGTTTTTTGTCCTTTATTCTATTGGTATGATTTTATAAGGCCATTTCTGCAAGAAATAGAAGTTTCAAAATATTTTGAAAATCTTTGTGCCTAGAGATAACAGCATTCTGGGCCACCTATTTGTTTTAATTTTTAAATCTAAGCTTATAAATTAAAATTTTGGTTAATTGTTTCTGGGCACTAGATATTAGTAGAGAAAGTTACAATATGATAGAAGAACTCTATGTTAGTTTAAAAATAACACCCCAAAGTAACAAAGCTTAGGATGCTGCCACTTCTTTGAACCTTCTGTTCTGTTGGGGAGCGTAAGAAGAAATCACATGATCTTAGTGGTGTGTCTCGTGTGGTGTGGCCACGTAGAGGCGAGCACAGCATGTTAGAGGATTAGGCGATCTCTTCAAGCCTTTAAGTGTTAGCTTAAGAATGGATCTAGCTTGGAGAACATTGTAGAGTTAGCTCCTATCCTTGAGATATTTCGTAGGAAACATGGGGCTTCAGCTAGTCTTGAACTTAAAGTTTATGGCTCCTCATTTGCACTGTAAGTGAGGGTGCTAGTTTACATGCTTCAACAGCAGCTGAATTTGAACAGTTATGGTTATTTAACAACAATGTAAGAACAAATGTTCTGTTGAATGTGTTGGGAGTGACTGATAAATTCCTCGAGGGTAGAAACATCTAATCGTCACCTCCCAGGGCCAGCAGCTCCCATCTTGCCTGGTGAGCTCAGTGTTCCCAGCAAACATCAGCTGGAAGAATGAATGGGTGACATTCCCGAGACAGCAAGAACTTGGGTATCACAGTGTGGATCCGTCTTTCCTTAGGTGCAACCTCCTCCCACTCGAGTCTCACTCACGTGCACGTACTGAGCAAGTGCTGCTGCAAGGCACTGTGCTGAGGTCTTGGGGTGTGTGTGTTATAAAGAGCTGGGCCTGTTGAGCTGTCTTTGCCCTTAGCCTGGCCATTCCATGAGGGGGCAGGGAGCTTGTCAATCTCTTATTAGTGCTTCCCATCCTGTAGCACCATGCCTGGCACTAAAACAGATGTTCTTTGAGTAAACCAAAATGCAGTCTCAGGGTGAAGGCTGTTGGTGCCAGAAAATGATGCCACCATTCCTAGAAGAGGGGGAAGCTTCAGAATCTAGTGGGTGTGTATTCTAAACCCACTGTGGCTGTCTCTTTCTGGAGAATTGGGGGAAAATTTGCTTTTCAACATAAGCTTCAGAAACAGGCTTGGTACTTAATAATAACTAGTATTTTGCACTTTTTTTTTTTTGCATTTTGCTAAGCACTTAAGTTTTTCAGTGTGTCAATTCATGTGATACTAAAAGCAGCCCAGCGAGACCTGACTGTTAGAATCTCATTTTGAAGGTAAGTTAACTGATATTCAGTGCAGTTAATCACTGCCACCTAAACAAAGGTCACCTTGCTGGTATGCACCAGTGCTGGGATTTGAGCCTGGGCTCGCTGGCTCTCTTCTGAGGTGTCAAGAGGGCTCTCAGCCGCTGTACTGAAGAGAGCACCACAACTTCGTAGTGAGGGCAGCCCCACTGGAGTGGTTAGACTGCTTACTACAGGGGCAGGCAATTTTTTTTTCTCCTTACTCTTACACTGTCTACAAACTGACTTATTTTAATTATATCCAGAGAGGTTAAGATTATTTTCTTTTTTTAAATTGAATGGTAACTGTGTACATTAATGAACTTCTCGGGTACAGTGTGGTGTTTTCACACACAATCCGAAACACTTCCATCAAACTGGTTAACATAGCCTTCATGTCATTTTCTTAGTTATTGTGTTAAAATATTCATATTCTACTCATAGAAAGCTTCACTTGTACCCTTGTAAGATAAACCACAGAAGTGAACCCTTGACTCTCCCTCAGTCCACCCATTCCCCTCCCCCCATATCCTTAGGTTGTTATTAGGTTATAGCTTTCATATAAAAGGTTTAAATTAATTTCACAATAGGGGTGTGTACATTGGATACTTTTTCTTCTATTCCTGTGATACTTTGCTAAGAAGAACATTTTCCAGCTCCATCCATGTGAACATGAAGGATGTAAAGTCTCCATCTTTCTTTATGGCTGCATAGTATTCCATGGTGTACATATACCACAGTTTGTTGATCCACGGTTTGTTGTTGTGGATGAATGGGCACTTGGGCTTCTTCCATGACCTGGCAATTGTGAATTGGGCTGCAATAAACATTCTGGTACAAATATCTTTGTTGTAATGTGGTTTTGGTCTTCTGGGTATATATCTAATAAAGGAATTGCAGGATCAAATGGCAGGTCTGTTTTTAGTTCTCTAAGTGTTCTCCAGACATCTTTCCAAAAGGAACGTATTAGTTTACATTCCCACCAGCAATGTAGAAGTGTTCCCTTTTCTCCACATCCACG
>NW_003852494.1:5731789-5759508 GCF_000181295.1 Otolemur garnettii
CCATCCTTGAGATCCTGGGATAAAACCCACTTGGTCGTGGTGTATGATTTGTTTGATGTGTTGCTGGATTCTGTTGGTTAGGATCTTGTTGAATATTTTCGCATCAATGTTCATTAGTGATATTGGTCTATAATTTTCTTTTCTTGTTGGAAGATTATTTTCCACAACAAAAAAAAGCGTCCTCTTTTTCCCTTAAATATTTCATATGTCTACAGAGAAATTCACTCATGTTAGAAACTAATGAGCACAGAAAGAAGGAAGAGCTAGGACTCCTTTCTCAGCTTCCCAGCGAGAGTTCCTTGTGCCAACAGAGATGTGATGAGCACAGATAAGATATTCTTAGAATCTCGCACGTTTTCCCCAGATAGTCAGGGAATTGAGCATGAACAATTTATTAGTGTTTTATTGATGTGTATCTTTAGACTGATGGAGACTTTTAGAAATTAATGCTGCCTTTTGCAGCTGGTGGAAATAAAAGGTCTGGCTCAGCTGAAAACAACTGGGCGGAGTTTGGGGGTGGGGAGATGAGTAGATTCTGCATCTCCTGTAAAACACGTAGGGGTGTGTGTGTGTGTGTGTGTGTGTGTTTGTCTTTCATCTCATTGTTAAGAGGGATGGGCTTCCAGCAGTAAAAGATCATTTCTGCTGTACACTCAATTTATTCGTTCTTTTCTTATTACATTTTCTAAACTGCTTTCCGATCAATTTGCTATCCAAGCATGCAAGATTTAACTGAAATGCTTAGAGAAATCTCAGATGTCAAAACCACTTTTTATGATTTTCTGTTCCTTCTTCCAACATCAGGCCAGACTTGAAGAGCCCCTGCCCAAAATGTTTTGTTTTTATCACTTCTAAAATCCAGTTTAACAAGACTTTTTCCCAAAGTGCAGGCCTCAGTCCCACATGATCGCCCTGATGAGGTCATCCCTGATGCTCCAGACTACTGAGCATTTTCTGTCCTCAGTGGTTTTCCGTGTCACTCCCCAGGGTATACATTCCTAAGGACAGAGAGATGAATAAATATGTCGGCTATTTCCTGACATCCTGTGTGTTTAACAACCAACGGATGTTTGGGTTACAATCAGACTTGCATATGAGCACAGTTGTGGGTGGAGCCCTAGACGGCTCTGTGCCGAGACATCTGTGTCTGAAGGCCACGCACAAGGACAGTGCGTTTCCATGTGACAGCAAACACCAAGGGTCCCGAAGGATTTGCCAGGTCTGATGGCAGAGAGTGCACCGAGTGCACCATGGCTCTGGGTGGGGCAGACTGGATTTCGGCCAGTCATACGGGGTGAAGGAATTTTGGCTTTATAAATAACATAAGTAATGGAGAGTCCATACAATACTGTACTTAAAGCACTTGACAGAGGTTTTGGCACAGAATATGTAATCAATAATTTTTAATACTCAGCATTATGATTATTGTCTTAAAGTATCTTCTGATTGTTTTCATGTTAAATCTGTTGGGCTCCCAACAAAAGAGTTAAAAAAAAACACCCTACTAGACTGGGTGTCCTAAGGCTGTGTCTCAGTTCCTGCTTTCCCACATTCATGCTGTGCAGCTGCACTGAGCACATAGCACCGTCTGGCTTCAGTTTACTCGTCTCTCAGATGGGTGAGGAGGTGCGTGGCCTGCCTCCCTCACAGAGATATCTATACTTTCTAACTTATTTTAGAACTGCAAAGAGGACTCCTGTTCCAATCCGTTGATGTGTGTTTGGTAACAGTAACCAGCATCATCAGGTGGCACCATGTCCTTCCCTTTCCTCCTTCTCCTCTGTCCCGCACGAGCCTCTCGTCATATGGAGTCAAAATCTTTATTAAAGTCACAAGTGCTTTTCTGATTAGTTTAGAGAAATGACTGGGAGAGAGCTCTTAGAGTCCTAGAGATTGTTCTTTCAGCAATTTCATAAGAGACTGGGATGGAGAATATTCAAATTTGTTGAGTGGGGTACCTGCCACCCCACTCTAGTGCCTTGCGCACTGGCTGTTCTGAGTAGAGGCCCCAGTGACCCATTCAGATATCAGGACTATTTTCTCCATCTCAGGGATGAAGAAACTACGGCTCAGAGAGGCGAGGAGGTGTCTGGGATCACGCACACAGGAAACAAGGCACGTGGATCTTCACCTTACCCTGAGGCCACATTTTATTTACTATGTGCTGCCAGCATGAATGGATCTGTAGAATTTAGGACTTGATGAATCCTTATGATTTGGAATTGGGAGGGGGAGTGTTTGCGGTGTGTAGCATGTGGGAGAGTTGCAGGAATTACCACTAAGTATCATTGTAGAAATAAAGCTATAATTGTGTAGCTTTGACTGCGGTGATGAAGGATGCGGTAGTTAATCAGAGTCCTAGTAGGAATGTAGGGCCCTCCAGAAGTGTCTATAGCATCACGTGAACAAACTGAAATCCTTGTCTTAGAGTAGCAATCACATGCCCTTTCTTTACTGAAGATAAAGGGAATGCACAAAACAAGAAATAAGGGCCACATTTAGGGAAGGAAATCTTTCCCTGCTGACAAAGATATCCCCTCAGACCGAAACTGTAAGAGGTTACATGTGTTCACTGACACACAGAATGTGGATTCATTGACCCATCAATGACCGTCCCCCATCCAAAAATAGTTGCAGGACCAAGGCCTGACAGGCAACAGAGGCAGTGAATTGTGGCAGCAAAGCCATGGTGCTCTCACCGAGGGAGGCTCTTTCAAGATGCATCCATGGGCTTGTGCCCACCACTTGCCTGAAACATGAATTTCTGATGGTGACATCTCAGCAGTTCAGGGCTGACCAGCCCAGGAGTGCCAACAGTTAACTTCAAAGATGGGACCAGGACACCTGAAAGGGTAGAATGGAACAATATCAAAGGTGCCCAGGAAAACCAAGGTGCAAATGAAAATCAGCTCCTTTGAAATGAAAACTTCCCCTTGGTAGGATGGGTGTTCTGGGGGTTGACATGCAGACTTTACATGGTCCACTGACTTATGTAAAGGGGCACTGGCTCAGAGCCTGGGGTAAAGTTCCTGTTAGTCTAAGGTGACCAGATTTTAACATTGGTAAAGCAGGACACCATTGACGGGGGGGTGGGGTGGGGGGTGGACCTGACAACAATGCAAACTTTGATAAGCAGTTCTCGATAATCAGTTCTCAACAATTATTTGTTACTATTAAAGTTTAACATTATAAAATTAACAAAAATAACATAAAACTCATATCCTGGCGAAATAGCCACATGGCAGCCAAAAACTGTATATTCCCTTCCTGTTCTCCCACTGTTCCGTAGCATGTTGTGCATTCTTTCCAAAAATCGGGACTTTTTTAAAACGCTGCAGGACATGGGACAAATTGTTAAAAATCAGGACTGTCCTGCCAAAAGCGGGACATCTGATCACCTTATGTTAGTCAGGACACCTGACTATGAGTGGTGACTACCCCAGGGACCTCGTGGTTCTCTTAACCAAAGTGGGGGAAGGCTGGGGCTAGATTGGGGTGGTTGCTTCAGCCAAGGCAGGGAGTTTGAGTTATAGTCTATCATCATTGGAGGATTTTATTTTATTGGGTGAGAATTTCAGAAAGTTGACTGAAAATAAAGGTGATTTTGGCAATAGTGTGAAGGATACATTAGAGGGACAAAAGCCCTTGAAGAATTCTCATTCATCTGTCCAAGAAACAAAAACCATTAGAGTAATTAAGGGAGCCCAATAAGAAATATGAGACGATGCAGCTGAAAAGGTTCGGCAGAAATAGAACCATGTCATCCTCATGCATCCACTCTTTCACCTACGACCAGCCCCTGTCCTGCTCTCCATTCCGTCTTCTTATTTCTTTTGTACCATTATCACTTGCTGATGTAACTATGCTAACATAGTAAACTATAGTTAGTATTTCTTTATTTGCTTATTTATTGTTATTTATTTGTTGATCTGTTCACTTGTTGAATTGCTTTTTGTTATCTGTCTGTCACAGCAGAATGTGAGACCCCATCAGGGCAGGAACCATGTCCCCACGGCTGACATCTGCACCCACAGCATCTCACCCTGGGCATATTAACTGAAGGAATGCACAAACATAAATCCTTTAGCCTGTTCATTCATTCATTCAATTTTTCAATTCAGTGTTTAATGAATGCCCACTATATTCATTGTAATGAATGCGACATTCATATTTGGTGTTTGGGTACTTTCTGTCCCGTGTATCATGTCATTATGTTGAAGGACATAGTGTCTAATTGACAAGCAAACATTTGGACAAGTGCTTATAAGGCACAATTTTAATCATGCCCCAAGCCCATGATGTGGTGGCAGATTCAAGAGGAACATCATCCCCTGTGGAGGATGCTTTTCTTTTTGCAGGCAATGAAAGGAGAAGAATTATTCCTGAAATCTTTGCTTGTGAGTTGGAAGAGAATTCTGGAATGTATTCCCTGAAACTTTGGTGGGGGGTGGGGGAGAGATTTGCTTTCAAAAGCATGACTAAGTCCTTATAGTTTGTAGAGCCAGCTTCCATGAGAGAGGCTCTGTGACAGATAACCCAGAGGATTGCAAGCCAGCTGACCCCCTTTGGTTCACAGGGAAAGAGTTTGTGCACAGAACTGTTTCACGTGAGACAAGAGTTGGTGGTTGTTAACTCAAAGGAGAGAGTGAAAGAGACCAATATTTTTCACCCTTTCCTATCTCATAGCACACTTGAACCTTGTAAACTTTCATGGCACATTTAAATCGTGTTGATCAAAAAAAGTTAAAAAAAGAATATACTTACTGTACATTGAATTTCTTTCAAAAATAATTTAATTAATGATCTTTAAACTTAAGATCTTATTTATTTATTTATTTATTAAATCATAGCAATGTACGTTAATACTATCATGCGGTACAGTGTACTCTTTCTGTATACAATTTGAAATACTTTCATCCAACTGGTTAACATAGCCTTCATGTCTTTTTCTTAATTATTGTGTTAAGACATTTGTATTTTACAGTTAGAGAGATTCACATGTACTCTTATAGGATGAACCATAGGCGTGATCCCAGCAATCACACTCCCTCCAACCACCCTCCCTCCTCCCCTCCCCTCCCCTCCCTCTCCCCTCTCCCCATATTCCTGGGCTAAAATTGGGTTATAGCTTTCCTATAAAAGCTATAAATTAGTTTCATAGTAGAGCTGAGTACATTGGATACTTTTTCTTCCATTCTTGAGATACTTTGCTAAGAAGAATGTTTTCCAGCTCCATCCATGTAAACATGAAGGAGGTAAAGTCTCCATCTTTCTTAATGGCTGCATAGTATTCTATGGTGTATAAACTTAAGATCTTATCATGGCACACCAGTGTGCCACAGCACACTGGTTGAAAATCACTGGTTCCAGGGGTCCTCAAACTTTTTAAACAGGGGGCCAGTTCACTGTCCCTCAGTCTGTTGCAGGGCCAGACTGCAGGCCCCAGGATGAGTCGGATGCCAAGCAGGACTGGCAGCGGTGGCAAAAATACCCGGCGGGCCAGATAAATGTTCTAGGAGGGCCGCATGTGGCCTGTGGGCCATAGTTTGAGGACGCCTGGAAGGATAACAGAAAGAGAAAATGTTGCTCAGGTGGCTCTTGGACCATATGAATGTGAATATGGCATCAATCATCACTAATGAGAAAGCAGCCAGTTTGAAATCTTGTTCTCTTAATTATATCAACATGGCTGACACCTTTTGGGCTGTCTTCCCAGGCTGAGATAATTATCTTTCTTCTTCTGTTTTTCTGTCCTCCTGATAATTGCTTCTGTTTACCTCTTCTCAGGCATGTGAGTGGGCAGTGAGCAGCCACATTGATACTGGGCAGCCTCTCCCCTTGGTACTAACAGATTGGACATTTGACTCACTGAGCTGAACCAGACTCTCCAGGATTTGAATAAGTTTGCAACAGGGCACTGTTTCTATATTGTTTTGTTTTCTATTCTTTTGGGTTTGAAATACAGGTTGCACCTGTAACAGGCAAAGTCCCTACAGTGAGTCTGCCAGGTGTAGGGGAGGGCATTCCACAGAGTGAGGGAGGAAAGCAGAGAGGAACAGAGTTAAGGGGCAAAGAGACAGGCCTAGTGACTTTGTTCTCTGATCTCAGTCATTGGTTGAGAGAGGATCTGTCACATTCTACCTTGTGGACTGAGTAGAAACCTCTATATTGGCATGAAAAAAATCCCTCATCTCTCAATTTTCAGTGGAGTTCTGTGCTTTGTAAAGAGTCGTAACTAACAATTTCAAAATACAAGTTAAATTGTTATTGAGCTCTAAATGTTCTTTTCATGCAAGACAAGCTTATGAGTTGGGGGCTTTGATCTCTATGAGTGAGAAAACTGAGGCAAAGAGACTAAGAACCTTGGTTCACAGTCCTCTAGGTTCCAGATCCCAGCAGGTTGACTAAAGAAGATAAGAAGAGGAAATTATTTTGCATTGAGAAGGGGGATTTAGAGGGATTAAATATGGGCAGCCAAGACAAGTGATGTATACATGTTAGGTTGTGAAAACCAGCATCAGAAACAAGAGGGTCAAAATGAGGGTAATAGTTTGGTAGAAATGGATACAGTGTGTGACAGAGTCAATTTGAACGTTGAAGGGAAAAATGAAAAGTTAAGCCAAAGAAAATAATGTATTTTATGTCACATGTTTTACTGACATACAATTAATGGCCATAAGTGGGCGGGGACAGGAGGGGCTGGTCACCCTAGAGAGACTGTGTCCTGTATGTAGAATCCAACATAGAGAAAGCCTGAACAGTTTCAGTGGAGTCATTAGATTTCAGTCAATGGAAAACAAGATTCTCTAGGAGTTAAAATACCGAGAGAAAAGACGAAGACTTTTGTTATACATCACAGGAATTCAGCTAAAATTAGTAGAGCAAGGACTTATTTCTTTCCTTTTTTTTTTTTTTTTTGTGGTTCATGCAATAGGGAAAGATGATGTGTGCTTGTACGTGCGTACAGTAGCGTGTGCACAGGTATGAGTGCATGCTAGTGTGTGGATATGTTTGTGCACACACACATGTGAGCCAGCATGGATGCGTGCATGTCTGGTATCAGGCATTTTGGGGTCTGGGGTTTTACATAATTAGCGTTGTCATCTCTCTCATGCCTCCCCTGCTCCCTAGCAGAAGCAGGCTTCTCTGGGGCTCCCTGCCCTCTTGGTAGGCATCAAGAGCTCAGCCCTGGGTTGGCCCCTGGCACCCAGAGCAGCGGAGCCACTCTGCTGGAAACTCTTTAGGACAAGCAGGAAGAACTACTTTCCATAAGCCCTTAGCTGATGTCCTTACATACCATTGCCAGAGCCAGCTCACCTGACTGCCCCTGAGCCAATCACTGTGGACAGGAAGATGGGATGTGCTGATTCGCTTGTCAAGGACCACCCCAGTCAGCTTCCCAGAAGTCTCCGGGGCTTATAACTGGAAGGACCTGTGGCTGCCGGGCGTTGCCCTGCAGACACTTGTTCCTGGGCTGTCCCAGGCTGAGCTCCAGCCTGAGGAAGCCTGTGCATCTTTGAGTCCTGTCCACAAAGAGCTCACTTGGGTCCCATGAGAACACGATTTTGGAAGGTGCAGAGAACATTTTTAGCTTAATAGCCTTGAATATGTTTAACTTCTGTCAAAAGAAAAACTTGAGATGAATTAAATTTAACATAGTTTTAATTGACCAAGTACTTGTGAATCGGGACACCCACAGAACCTGAAGAAATTCAGAGAGCTCTGCTCCGATGTGGCAGGCAGCAGTTACAGAGAGAAAACCGAAGTCAGGTATAGAAGCACCTGGACTGTTTAGTTGGCTGGCTGTCCTTGACTGAAGCTCAGCTGTTGTGATAGGCTGAGACTCAGTTCTTGGTTACAAAAGTGCCCTAAGTTAGGCTTTCAGTTATTTTAATTGGAGTTGGTCATGTAGGGATAGCATCCTCAGGCCAAATTTAGTTTAACACTTTCAGAAATATAAATTTAGCATATAAAATATGGACTTTTATCAAGCGTGATCATAGCGTGAGGCTAAGAAAAAAACGTGAAAGTCAATTTAGACTCGGTTCCGTTACCACACTTTAAGAACGTTTTTATCACCCCACCCCAGAAGAAATCCTACACTCATTAGCAGTCATTCCTCACGCCCACAACCCTTCCAGAGCTCCTCCAGACCTCCAGTAATCTACTTTAGGCTCCATACATTTGCCTGTTCTGGATGCATCCTATGAACAGAATCATAGAAAACTGTAGTCTTTAAGTCTGAGCTGTTTCACTTAGCGTAATGTTTTCGAGGTTTATTCATGTTGCAGCAGATACCAGTTCATTCACTTTAATGACTCAATAACATAACATTTCACTTGATAATTTTGCTTATTCCTTAACTGATGGATATTTGGGTTGTTTTCAGTGTTTGGCTATTAAGAATGAAGCTACTGTGACCATCTGTGCACAGGTTTTTGTGTGATTATATATATGCTTTCTTTTTTTTTCATCATATACTTAGGAGCAGAATTTCTGGGTCATTTGGTAAATCTATATGGAACACTTTGAAGAACTGTTGAACTCTTGGCCATAGTGGTTTCACCATTTTATTTAACTACTAGCAGTTTATGAAGGCTCTAATTTCTCAAAATCCTTGCCAAACCTTATTTTTTTTTTATTGAATGCCAAACCTTACTATAGTAACTTTTTAATTATAGCCATTCTAGTCTGTGTGAAGTGATATTAAATTGTGGTTTGTTTTTTTTTTTTGAGACGGAGCCTCAAGCTATCCCCCTGGGTAGAGTGCCATGGCGTCACAGCTCATAGCTCCAACTCCTGGGTTCAAGCGAGTCTCCTGCCTCAGCCTCCCAAGTAGCTGGGACCACAGGCGCCCGCCGCAACGCCTGGCCATTTTTTGGTTGCAGCCATCATTGTTGTTTGGCTGACCCGGGCTGGGGATTCGAACCCGCCACCTTAGGTGTATGTGGCTGGCGCCTTAGCCGCTTGAACCACAGGCGCCGAGCCTAAATTGTGGTTTTGATTTTCATTTATCTGATAGCTAATGATACTAAGCATTCTGTAATGTTTTGTTGGAAACTATAATTTGGAGAAATGTCAGGTGAGATCCTTTTATATTGTTAAATTGAATTATTTATCTTTTGACTACTCAAAAGTTTTGAGTATTCTGCATATATTCTAGATATAAATCCTTATCAGTAATATGATTGGTAAATATTTTATCCCATACTGTGGCTTGTATTTCCATTTCATTGATAATGTTCTTTGAATAGCAAAGGTTTTCTGTTTCGATCGAGTCCAAATTTAATCAATTTTTTCCTTGTGCTTCTGATATAATACCAAAGAAACCATTGCTTAGGTCTGGAAAGGTCATGAAGATTTACCTGTACATTTTTCAGATTGTATAGTTTTAGCTCTTATATTTAGATCTTTGATCCATTGAGAGTTAGTTTTTCTATTGGTGTGAATAAAGATAACTTCATTTTCTTTGCATATGACATACAGTCCCATCACTGCTTGCCAAAAAGTGATTCTTTTCCCTCTCATTGCATTTGTCTTAAAAAAAATCAATGAACCATGTATGTGTTTACTTACATTACATTGATTTGTATGTCTGTTGGAGGTCAATACCACAGTCCCGATTTATGTACCTTTGTAGAAAGTTTTGAGATCAGAAAGTATCAATTTTCAAGTTTCTTCATTTTTAAGGTTATTTGGCTATTCTGGATCTCTTGCATTTTCTTTTGAATATTAAGATTATCTTACTGATTTCTGCAAAAAAAAAAAAGAGACTTGGGATTTTTGATAGGGATTGCTCTGAATTTGTAGATTAATTTTTGGATGGTATCAATATCTTAAGAGTATTAGCTCTTTTGATCCTTGATTCTGATATATATTTCCATCTATTTAAGTCTTCTTTCATTTCTTTCAACAATGTTCTGTAGTTTTCAAAGCATATGTTTTGCACTTTTTAAAAAAAAGTTTATCCCTAAGTATTTTTTCTTTTTATATTATTGTAAATAAATTTCTTAATTTTTTATTATCATTAAATTTATTATTATAAATAAATTTCTTAATTTTTATTGCCATTGTATAGCAATACTATTTATATTTGTATATTGACCTTGAATCTTGCAACCTAGCTGGATTTGTTCATTAGTACTGATGGTTACACAGTGGATTTCCTTGGGTTTTCTCTCTCTATAAGGTCATGCTATAAGCAAAGGGAGAGAGTTTCACTTTTTTCTTTCCAATCTGGACGCTCTTTATTTCATTTTATTTCCTAATTTCCTTGACTAGAACTTCCAGGACAGTGTTTAATAGGAGTGATGAGAGAAGACATCTTATCTTGCAAATCTTCTGGTGACATAAGATTATCCTTAGTGGCAAACTTTGACTATGAAGTTTGATATTAGTGGTGGATTTTGGCAGATGCCCCCCATCAGGATGAGGTACCTTCCTTCTATTCCTGGTTTGTTGATTGTTTGCAACATGAATTGGTTTTAGGTTTTGTCATGTGCTTTTTGTGTGTGTCCACTGAGATGATGGTGTGTTTTTGTTCTTTATTGATATATGGTATATTACATAAATTGATTTTTTGATATCAAATGAACCCTGCAATCTTAGGATAAATCCCACTTGGTCATGCAGTACAATCTTTATATATATTACTATATATTGTTGGATCCAGCTTTTTACTATTTTCTTGAGGGTTTTTATATCTATATTCATAGGACAGATTGATCTGCAGTTTTCTTTTTATATAACATCTTTGGTTTTGGTATCAGGGTAATAATGGCCTCATAGAATGAATTGGGAAGAATTCTCTCTTTTAATTTTTGAAAAAGCTTATCAAGGAGACTTTACCTCTTTTATGTTTACATGGATGGAGCTGGAAAATATTCTTCTTAGTAACGTATCTCAAGAATGGAAGAAAAAGTATCCAATGTGCTCGATACTTTTATGAAACCAATGTATAATTCTCACATTTTCTTGTGAAAGATAGATCACAACTGTAGCCCAGGATGAAGGAGAGAAGTAGAGGGGGATGGGAGAGGGGGGAGGTTCAATACAGGGAGGATAAGTGGTAGGACCACACCTATGGAGCATATTGTAAGGGTACAAGTCAAATCTACCAAGTATAGAACATAAGTGTCTTAACATAATAATTAAGTAAATGAGGTGAAAGCTGTATTAATTAGTTTGATGTAACCATTCCAAATTGTATAAAAACTGTACATATTGTGCCCCACAAAAGCATTAATGTATTCATGATCTATGTGTATATGACTTAATAAAAGGAAAAAAAGGCAGCTTGACTCACACACAAAAAGGTTTGATATTAATTCTTTATGAAGTAATTGGTGGAATTCACCAGTGAAACTATCTGGACTGGGGCTTTTCTTTTTTCCCCCTGTTTTTGATTACTAATCCAGTCTTTTTACTTATCATAGGTCTATTCAGGTTTTGATTTCTCTTTAAGTCAGTCTCAGTAGTTTTCATATGTCTTTTAAAGGACTTTGTCCATTTCCTTTAGGTTGCCTAGTTTGCTGACATAAAATTATTCCTTGTATTTATCTATAACCCTTTTTTATTTCTGTACCATTAGTGAGAATGTTCTCTCTTTTATTCCAGATTTAGTTATGTAGTCTTTTCCCCCCCTTTTTCTTGTCAGTCTAGTTAAAGGTTTGCCAAATTTCTTGATAATTTTAAAGAACTAACTTTTGCTTTCAGAGATTTTTCTCTCCTTTTTCCTATGCTCTACTTCATTAATTCAGCTCTAGTCTTTATTTTATCCTTTCTTATGATTATTTAGATTTAGTTTGCCTTTCTTTTCTAGTGTTTTAAGATGGAATATTGGGTCATTAATTTGAGATCTTCTGTTTTCTTCTAGGCATTAACTGTATAAAATTTCCATCTAAACACCGGTTAGCAGTATCCCATACGTTTGGTATGCTGGGTCTTTGTTTTAATTAATCTCACAGCGTAGTCTAATTTTTCTTGTGATTTCCTCTTTGCTTATTTAGGAGTATGTTAGTTTCAACATATTTGTAAATATCCAAAGTTTTCTTCATTTTTATTTCCAACTTAAGCTAATTATGGTCTAAAAACATTATTTACATGATTTTAACTCATTTTAATTAATGGTGGCTTGATTTATAGGCTATAGTCAATCCAGAAGCATGTTCCTTGTGCACTTGAGAAGAATGTGGATTTTTCTGTTATTGAATGGAATGATCTATAGATATCAGATGAAGTTGACTTACAATGTTATTTGAGTCTTCTGTTTTCATATTGATCTTCTATTTGTTCTATCCACTAAGACTCCAACTAGTATTGTTGAATTTTCTATTTCTTCCTTCAGTTCTGTTCATTTTTGCATCATTTATTTTGGGAGTATATTTTTAGATGAATACATTATGATTGTTTCTTCATTCTAATATATTGACAATTTTATCATTATAAAATGTTCCTTTTTAATTTTAATTATAAATTGACAAATAAAATTGTATTTATTGTGTAAAATAAATGTTTTGAAGTATATATACATTGTTGTCTAGCAATATTGAAAAATCTATCTTGTCTTACGTATATATAACCACTGTAGCTTTCCTGTGGTTGTTTTGGGGGTAATATATCTTCCTCCAGCCTTTTCATTTCAACCTAATTTATCTTTGAATTCAAAGCAGGCCCCCTGTAGATAATATATAATTGGATATTTCGTTTTTATCCAATTCACCGATCTCTAATTATTCACTTTTTAAATGAATTCACATGAGTATTATTGACATATTTGAATTTACTTCTTCTGTTTTACTGTTTCTTTCTTTCTTTTTTTTTTTTTTGGCAGTTTTTTGCCAGGGTTGGGCTTGAACCTGCCACCTCCAGCATATGGGGCCAGTGCCTTACTCCTTTGAGCCACAGGTGCCGCCCTTTTTACTCTGTTTCTTATATGTCTTATATATCTTTCTTCCTTAGTTTCCCTTTTATAGGTTTCATTTGCATTAGTTGAATATTTTCGAATGTAACATTCCAATTTCGTTAATGATATTGTCCCAATTTTTGAATAGTAGTAGCCATAGGATTTACCACATGTATTTTAACATGATCAACTTCAGATTTTATGATAACTTAATTCCCTTGAGATACCGATGCATTAATTCAACATAAATGTATTTCCTCTTACCTCTTTTATGATATTATTGTACACATTACATGCATTAATATTATAAACTCAACAGTGCATTATTATAATTATGGCCATATAATTTTATAGATGCTTAGAGAAGAAGTACCTATTTATATAATTTGTTTATTAGCTTTCTTACGTACCATTTCTGGCACGTTCACTTTATGTGTTTCTGTAAATTTTCATTTCCACTTGGTGTCATTTTCTTATTCCCATACAGCTTTGCTCCCACCATCTCCTTTTTGCTATTATTGTTAAATACATTTCTACATGGTATTGGCTCAACAATATAATTATGTACATACTGTTTTATGTAATTGCTTTTAAATCAGTTAAGGGAAGAAAGAAAAAGAAATATGCTTTTATCTTGCCTTTTATAATTATGGAGTTGCCTTTACTGGTACTTTTTTTTTTTTTAAGTTAAAAATGCACCAGAATGTACTTACATTACTGAACAAATTACACAAAAAGTCAGACACGTGATAACCCACATAAGGGGAATTCAGCTAAAGTTTGTGAGCCACATGGAATAAACATTCTAAAGAACTACTGGTACTTTTTTTAACATATGGATTCAGGTTGCTGTCTGGGTAACTTGCTGTCAGCTCAAAGAACTTCCTTTATTATTTCTTGTCGTGTGGGTCTGCTAACAACATGTTCTCGTGGTTTTTGTTTATCAGAAATATATTTATTTTGCCATCATTTTTGAAAAATAGTTTTGCTGGATATAGGATTCTTGATTGAAAATGTGTTTTTTGAGCCTTTGGAATGTTATTCCACTGTCTTCTGGTTTTGTGATTTCTGATAAGAAGCTGGCTGATCCCCTCTCTTTCCGTGTTCATTAGGCAACACCATGTGAATACAGTGAGAGGGCAGCTGGCTACAAACAAAAAAATGGGCTTTCACCAGCATCTGAGTTTGCTGGTACCTTTATCTTGGACATCTTATTTTGTTAAACTATAAAAAATAAATGTCTATTAAATCAGCTGGTCTCTGGTATTGTGGCATAGCAGGCCAATCTAAGACACCATTTCTTTTCAAGTGTTGTGATTTTTTGTTGTTATTGAAACTTGATCTTTTCCATAATTTGTTTTACCACTCTGGATTTGATCACTACTACCAGGACTTTTTGTTGTTTACTTGTTTGTTCATTTAGGGACCAGACTGAACAACTTTTTTTTTTGAGACAGAGCCTCAAGCTGTCCCCCTGGGTAGAGTGCTGTGGCATCACTCTCACAGCAACCTCCAACTCCTGGGCTCAAGCGAGTCTCCTGCCTCCACCTCCCAAGTAGCTGGGACCACAGGCGCCCGCCACAACGCCCGGCTATTTTTTGGTTGCAGCCATCATTGTTGTTTGGCGAGTCCGGGCTGGGGATTCGAACCCGCCACCTTAGGTATACATGGCTGGTGCCTTAGCCGGTTGAGCTATAGGCGCTGAGCCTGAACAACTTATTAAAGTCTACTTCCCTTCCAGTGTAAACATCTTATGTCCCATCTCAGAATGCATAGCCTTAGACATGCTCACAGTCTTCCTAGCCTGTGGCTTTAGTAGCGTTCCCTTCTGCTGCCTCTTACCTGAAATCTTTGTTAAGCTGTCTGCCTGTGTTGGTGCCACACAAAGATGTTAGGCTCTGCTAATTTCCAGTTCCATAATTTGATCTATTAATTTCAGACTTCTTTGAGGGGTAGCTTTTGAGGCTAGTCTTTGAGGTTTGTTCTGATCCCAAGAGGGACCTTTAACTTGATTCTTTCTGGGAAACTGGCCTATAGTTTCTCCTGCTGCTCTCTTTGGGCTACCAGTCCCCTCTTAATTCCTTACTGTAAAAATCTCTGTTGTTTTTGAGAATGCCCCTAGGTTTGAACTTCCTTACACTCTCTTCCACATATACTGAGTTCCTGTATGGAGATCTTGGGAGCCCTTTGTTTTTATAACCTGCCTCTCTCCCATCATAAAAATCTAACAGACACCTCTCCAGAGCAGGTGGTTCACCAGGTTTAGGGGCCCACTTCTCTCAGGGTCATACCTTTACAAGCAAGGGGCTGGGACAATAGCCTCTCATGCTCTTGGCCTTCCTCCTGACATGGAACTTGTGTTGTGAGTGAGCTGAAGTGAGGATGGATCTGCCATGGTAGTCTTGGCTTGCCATGTAATGCGGTAGAACATCTGGCCCGTGAGTAGTATGAGCTAGGTGCGGCGAGGGAGCCCCTTACCACTCAGTCACACTGGCCTGGTACTTAAGCTCTGCAGTGTGGAGCTAAAGTAGAGCTGAGTACTATTAGCCTGCATCTGTTTGGGAGATACCATAGCCATTACCTGGGAGATGGGAGTTGTGGGAGCCCCATCTTTGATCATATCTGCCTAGAATGGAGATTCTGCTATGCTCAGCTGAGTAGTGGGCAGGAAGAAAGCAGGTTGTGGCTCATATGGCGCTTGCCCTTCTCACTGAGATTTCATAGATTTTCTTGAATCAATGACTCTTTATTTGAAGTATGTTCAGTTTCTACTTAGATGGTTAAACCAGTTTCCTTTAAAGTGTCTTTTAAAAAATTTCTTTTTCCTCCAATTCCAGTTGTTTTGGTGGAGAATCCATAGAGCTCCTCATGGAACCGAGGCATCTCCAAAGTCAGTGCTTCAGGTCGTTGAGTTAGTAATGTTATAGCTGATGTGTGGGTATAACAGAAATCTTAAAGGCAGTACTCAATTGACTCCTGTTTGGTAACTACTGAAATAGTATGCATGAAGGTACTCTAAAGTGTCAAGTTCTATCAATATGGGTTACTCTTTTTTAAAATTCATGTTACTTTCTGAGATCATATATATATATATATATATATCTAGAAGTTATAGAATAGTCAAGGACCAGAGAGCAAGCATTCTGCCACTGACAAACTTCGAGGATTTGGTAGTGATGGAGGGAGTGGGAGGTGAATTTTTGACGGAGTTATCTCAGCAAAGGTGTCAAATGACTGTTTCCCAGATGAACTTCTTTTAGCTGTTTTTGAAACAGCTAAATGTGAAATTGCTGGGTGCTCAGATTGGCACTCAGAATCTCTGTGCTCAAAAATCCAGGCAAAGGACCATCACCTGGATTCCTGAGAAGCTCTGCCCATATGTGCGCTGTAGGGTATTCTGGGACTTGAGAGAGATCGCCCCATCTGTCTGCGGTGGCATTTGCTTGGGTGTGTGTTTGTGTGTGTATGACAGGCCAGGTTTGTGGTCTGTTCTGAAGAACTTGACCTTAGGCTGCTAGACGTGAAGATCCATTTGCTCATATTCTTTTTTTTTTTTTTTGCAGTTTTTAGTCAGGGCTGGGTTGAAACCTGCCACCTCTGGCATATGGGGCCAGCGTCCTACTCCTTGGAGCCACAGGCGCCACCCCATATACTCATATTCTTAAATGTACATGATGATTATATAATAAGCCCTGTGCCTTGTTATAAGACAGGGAAGAATCAGGCAGCTCATCCTATTTTGAGAAAGAAAGGGGAGGTTCCTATGGCTAAAATCTGTTTTGAAACAAGCATTCTCCATATGGGGACTTGCCAGTTACTTAGGGGAGACCATTTTACATCAAGTTCTTCAGCTGGGCTGTGGTGCTGAGCGGGTGTTGTTCTGGGTCTTCTGTTTAGTTATCTATAAGATGGGCATCTTGAGGGCCTCTCCAAGTGATATTTGTAAATCATTGATGTGCTGTGATCATCATATGCTATTGCTCATGTAAATGGAGGTTTTCACAAAGCAGAGTCATTTAAAGTAAGAACCACAGTAAATTCACCATGGGGGGCCCCTTCTCAGGCTGTACAGAACTGGAATTTTTATAGCTGAGATTCCAACCAGTCCATCAATAAAGAGGGTGGGTTCTGGTGACTGTGTGGACTGAGGCAATGCTGGCACATTGAGCTTCCTCCACACCCCCTGGGCCTGGCTGGGCACTGATTTGCTGGGTCTCTCTCTGCAAATCTCCACTTTGATAGTTTGGGGTCCAGTCTCCTCTTGGCAGCCATGAACAAATCCTGCCTCTAGAGGTCTTTTCAGCTGGGGCTTTCCCGTAAACCTTTGTCTACAGTCTGATTCTAGGACAAGTGGTCAGGAGGCCAGCATCTGTATTTACTTTTTCTCTTTTCCTGAAGTCTCAGCAATTACAATGCTCAGCTACTGATATTTTACACCTTGTTTCACACTCATGGCATTCTATAAAACTTTCTCTTCTAAAGTACATTTTTATAAGTAGTTTCAAAACAAGTTTAGAAAACAAACCCTGCAAATCTTTTTTCTACCCTTAGAACATATTTATCCTGGCAAAATGCCTTTATTTTATGTGACTGATTTGTGTATAAACCCCAAGCACCTGAGCTTGTGGCTGCAGCAGCTGTGCCAATGGCAGCTGATTAACAGGCCGCTCTCCACTAAGTTCAGTGGGTGCAGTTGGAACTGGGGCAGGGCCTGGGAAGCACTGAGTGCTGGACTTGTACCAGATAAACAACTCTTGTTGTCTTCTGGGGCACCGTTGGATGAATACAGAATGCTTGGATAGTTTCCTAAGTTTATAAGCGTTGGTGGTGCTTGTTAAATATCCCTATGTCATGGGACGCTAAAACGAAAACATCCTGCAGACAAGCATATGCTAAACTTTACACCAAATCATAATTTTGGGCTAAGTCTCTTGATAAGAAGCCACATTTTAGGAGCCAAAGGTAGAATCAAACCTAGTTGAATGTGATTTGGATAGAACGTTCTTTTCTAGAGGAAAAGGACCAGGATTTTTCATTTCCTCCACAGGGGAGGCTAATGCAGATTCCAGAGACTGCCTGTGCCTCTGTACTTGTGCCATAACCAAGGGTGGGGTGAGGTCAGGTGGCAAGGTGCAAGTGAGTCCTCTTGGAAAGCAGATGTTCTGGGAACCTCAAATTACAGTGGGCAGCAGCCCCTTCCTGTAGTTGGGGTGGACTGAAGGTGAAGCATCTTGGAAGCACCGTGCAAACCTTGTGATTCCCCCAGTCACTGTGTTCTACAATATTTTGCATGTGAGTCTGTCTCCTTCACTCAATTGGACTTTCTCAAGGGCAGGGTCCCCCTGCTTTGATCTGTGTCCCCAGAGTCCTGCCTAGGACCCACCACACAACATCACTGGCCCTGAGCCAGGCTTGAGTTTTAACTTGTCCTCTCTGGGCTGTTACATCTCTACAATGTGGGCACAGATAATACCTTTGAGGTCTCTTTTAGCAGCAACACGTTAAAATTCTATAATGAAAATGCTCATGAATGAAATGTGAAAGGGAAAGAAGTCTCTGTGCTTCCCACACCAGCCCCACAGTCCACACTCACTGGAAGGCCTGTACATTCAGTCAGTCACAGGCTGCGTGCTGGGCAAGCCACCACAGAGAGACAAGGAAATGGTACATCCCAGCCCTGGTCCAACCATGGAGGCTAGACTTCATATTTTTAAATTTGAAGATGGAGATATTTATATCATAGGAGATACTGAGATGAATCCTTTTCATGATCAGAGATGGACACACTTTTCCTTCTGGTAGGCCTTTAATGTTGGGGTTTCTGTTCATCTAGTCCTGAGTTGGGTTTGAAGTTTGATTGCAATTATGGTTATCCTTAGTACACCATGTGCTTCAAATTCCTCTTGTCATTTATTGCATTTAGAATGTATGCTCCATTTTTGGCCTTGGATATTTCCATTGTATTCCAGAGAGGATCTGCCTTTTGAAGCCCTTGTAACTGTATTCGCTATTATTTTTACTTGGTGCTTCTTAGCTTTGTGGAGGACCAGGGCCAAATTCTCTACTTCTTAACCATCAGTCCCAGGACACTATATCCCTTGGTATCTATTGTGTGGCCTTCCCAGGGGCTCTTTCCCCCCCTTCCAGTTGCAGAGTGTCTAGCACGTATTCCCATCTCTCCCCAGGGAGGAGCTGTTTTGTTCTTTTAGGTGGAATGAGATTCACCTAACTAGAAGTTTTATTATTCTTCTGCCTGAAAACGAAGACTTTTGTCCCACAGGGAAAATAGAAGAAATGGGACGATGCATAGTCTCAGCAGTGACTTCTGTTGCCCTCCCCAGCCAGGACCACGAGGGAAGCTGTCTTGGGATTATCCCAGATCTCCCCTGCATGTGTCTGGTGAGAGTCACGGAGGGTGAACTGCAAGAGGATGCCAGTGCATCTCCATTCGTGGTCCTCAGGGTACTTACACTCTCACAGTAGCCCGTATTTGGCTTTTTACCTGAGTTCTTCTTATTAGCTTAGATGATATCGAGCAGTGTCTGCCCCAGGGAAGCAAAAGCTCAGTATCTATTCCTCCCTCCAGGCACAGGTCTTTCTCCAGCTTGCAGGTCAGGACATTACCCTGTGGCTGCAGTTCCCTGACAGGATTAATAAAAATCATTAATTTGCAGTTTGTTAAGAGTGAGAGAAATGCTCTTTTCAGCTCACTCTACATTTCTGAATTGGGACTGGGACCCAGCTACCTTGATTTTGTCTCTGATTTTTGTCAAGCAGAGAATAACCAGGCTGCTCATTTGGAGAATACTTTCAGTAGGGTAAAACCAAGAATGAACTCAACCCAGAGAAAGGATCAGAGGGTGCGTAGCACAGAGAGGAGATCAGAGGTACCACGTTATTTCTGTAACTTGAACCTCTCTCCCTGAATTCTATACTTGTGTATCCATCTTCTTACTTGACATCTTTCCTATGTTTAATACACATTTCAAGCTTAACATTTTCAAAACTTACGCCTGGATTCTTTCTCTCTTGCCCAAGTTCGTCTCTTCTGCAGCCTTCCACACTTTCAGCAATGGGGACTCCATTCTTTTGGTTGCTCAGGCCAAAACCCCTGAAATCATATGTACCGTCTTCTTCTCTCTCATGTTCGATATCCATTTCAATGTCCAATGCTGTTCAGGGCTGACTTCAGAATACATCCAGAATCTGAACACTTCTGATCACCTCTGTCAACACCACCCTGATCTAAGCCACTTTTGTGTCTCTATGGGATGGGTCAAGTAGGCCTCTAAGTGATCTCCCTACTTCTGTTTCTTCCAGAAGCATTCTTGTTCATTCATGCCACGTCCTTGCTCTAAGCACTCCATAGCTTCTCATTCCACTTACTCACTGGACACTTGATCTTAGCCAAAAGGCCGAGAAGCGATCCACTTACTGCAACAAAAGCCAAGCCCGTGGCTACTTCTCTGATCTCATAGCTTCTGTCTTCTTTGCTCACTCACGTTCAGCCATTCTGGCCTCCTTGCTGGTTCTTGACTATGGCAGGAACATTCCTATCTCAGAGCTTTTGTGGTTCCTCTCTCCTCTGTTTTCTTCTGCCTGTCTTCTTGCCTTACTTCCTCACTTCAGGTCTCTATCAACATGACCCTTCTCTGGAGAGGTCTTCCCTTCCCATTCTAACCAAAATACCACCTTCTGTCATCACTATTTGTTTTCTTTCTTAATTTATTTTCCCTTTCAAGGCAGTTTCACCGCCTGATATTACATCATGTACACGGTTGTTCAATTGGCCTGTCCCTTCCATTAGACTGTCTGTTTCATAAAAACGGGTGCTGCATTTCTATTGCTCTATTCCCAGGACTTCAGTCATTTTCTGAGTCTTAGCCAACATTAAATAAATACTTGTTGAGTGAATGAATGGTTTTTCTTATTTTGCTGATGAGGGATCTGAGGCTTGCAGCTTGGTTTCTACACCCTACATCCTGTAGAAGGGGTGGATGTGGGAGCTGGAAAGGTTAGGGACCTTGAGGTTCACACATATGGAGACTGGGGAGCAACTTGCTCAGACAGGGTGAAGGGAAGAGTTGAGATGAAGAACCAGATCTCTGGGTCTCCATCCATGGCACTGAGCTGTCACTAAGCTTATTCTCCCTAAACTGGGGGTTTAGTTGAATGGACATGAAGAATACTAATGAAATACTATTGTGTGTTGACTTCTGTCATGGAGGAATTAGCTCTAAGAGTAAGCAGTCCCTTTATGGATTACAACTGTGAACTCAGGATAAAATGTTTTAAAAATTGGCTTGGTGCCTGTGGCTCAAGCCACAAAGGCACCAGCCACATACACCTGAGCTGGCGGGTTTGAATCCAGCCCCGGACTGCCAAATAGCAATGATGGCTGCAACCAAAAAATAGCTGGGCGCTATGGCGGGCACCTATAGTCCCAGATACTTGGGAGGCAGAGGCATAAAAAAAAGTTTTAAAAATCTCTAAAGTGTAAACAAAAGCAGGAGCATTTTGGAGGGAAGCCAAACTTGGAGGAAGTGACCACAACAGGTTACTTTCCTGATTTGTTGGCCTTAGCACTGATGAGGATACCTGCAGTTATAGCAACGAAATGGGAAGTCTAAACTTGGGTAGAAACCCCTCCATAATCTGCCCAGGGCAACCACTGACATAGGCAACCACAAGGATTAAATCTCAGGATCATCACGCTGGGTGAGAAAAGCCAGACGTGAAGAGTGCATGTTATAATTTCATTTATACAAAATTCTAAAAATGCAAACTAATCCACAGTGACAGCACATCAGTGGCTGCCTGGTGCTGGGGCAGAGGGAGCCAAAGACTAACAAGGGGCATATGGATCTTTTGGGGTGATGGCAATGTTGTGTCTCAACAGACGGGTGGTTTCATGGGTGCTCACCATCAAACTCATTGAACTGTATCCTTTATTTATTTATATTGTTTTTGGGTGCAAACATCACAATTTATTTTAAAATCTGCTGAACTATAGCCTTTAAACAAATGCAGATGCATTGTATTGAATGTAAATTATACCTCATTATGGTTGATAAAAAGTCCCAATGTCTGTATTTAGGGCCTGCCTTTCCTAATCAGGTCCCCTAGAGGCAAGGGCATGTCTTCCTTTCCTGGGCTGCACTGAGGCAGTTATGATCAGTGCCCAGGAGGCCTCACACACAGAGAGTCTGCATGCAAATTCATGCTCTTGCCTCCATGAGCTGTGATCCCTGGCCTCTCCTGGGCCTCAGTTTTCCTATCCATAATATAGGGACAAAATGTATAGAATATTTGAAGAGTTTAATGGGCATAATTCTATGTGAAGTTTTGAAAACAATGCAAAGTACACAGTAAGTACTTAAAGCATGATGGCTGTTATTGTTCCCTTTGATGTTTGTTATTTGGTAAAAACTCAGGGTGAAATAAATATCTTTTGAGTGCCTATTATGCCTCAGACCTAGTATACTTTGCTAAATTCAGTAATACATACAAAATCCTTGATTCAAATGACAATTGAATATCAAAGATTATTTTCTTTACATAATTTTGACTATCTTTGCCTATTTTAATGTGAAATTTCAGCAGTTTTCGTGACTCCATGAAAAAGTACTCTTTGATTCTGTAATTTTTTCCCTTCTAACATAGAAGCACGTTTCGCAGGTTGGGAGAGGGGTCATAAGGGACACCTTCTAATGCACGGTTGGCTTTCCATCAGTCCAGACGTTCACAGTGTCATAACACAGAGAGTGGCTGATACACAGACTGAATTCTTGCTTCTTTTCTAAATAGAAAATGAAGCAAATGATATATCTGACAAGATCCCCAAAGGGGACACATTCACATCTGGAGAGCCCCTTTTGGCTTCTTTAATTTTAGAGTAACATAGTTGCAAAAGTGTAATTTGATAGTAAAAATATTAACCTCTAAAGGCAACTTACCTCAGATGACATTTACAAGCTGTCTTACTTATGCTCACAGATTAACATGACACAGATTGTCTGTTTTCAATCTCCATGTCCCTGTCCTCAGCTCTTCTTACATTAAGATTGATAGCATTTGGTTTTCGAGTTTCCTCTTGGGGCTCAGAGACCCCAGCAGGTATCAGTTAGATGAACGATGGGAACCTGAGTCTGATCTTTACCTTGCCATGTCTTCTTGTGAACTAACACTCCTTCCCCAGTAGACGTGTATTCACTCTGCGACCTCATACACAGGGATCGCAAATCCTAGTCAAAAGCCAGACTGACCCCTGGGAACCCAAGGCCTGATATTTATAAGCTTTGTGAGCTCACACTTCCTTTGTTTCTTTTCCTGGTCTGGTTCCTCTCAGGGTATATAAAATGGCTCTTTTTTTTTTTTTTAATGGAATAACATGATAACTTCATTTAAGTCACCTCCTCTCCCTTCCTGCCCAGACACACACTACTTATAACAGTACATAGGAATGAATGGGTCCCAGAGAAAACAGCTGTGATGTATTCACACATTCAGCATCAGCTTGCCGAGTGCCTTCTATGTGCCTTACACTGTGCTAGGGCAGGGACACAGCAAGGCAGAGGAGATGGGTTCATTACCTCCAGGTGGGGAACAGAGATTAAAAAAAAACAACCAGGAGCATTCTAAGAGAGTGATAATTACTGTGAAGTAAATTGCATAGTGTAACAGCATAACCAATGCAATTAGTTTAGTGTAAGTCATGTGATGTAAGCAATCTGAGGAGTGTAAGTAATATATTGTAAATGATATAGCAATACTGTAAAGTTAGCGAACATAACTGTAAAGTAGCACAAACAGAAAATCAAACAGGAGAAAATAGTGTAATATAGACAGAGGGAGAGTATCCATCCAGATTGGGGGGGGGGGGTGCCAAGTTTAAATTAGAAGGGAATCGGGAAATGGCCCCTGAGGAGTGGCTTTTGAGTATCATTTATGATGTTTTTGGTGACAAGCAATAAAATAACAAAAATAGACCAAAATAACTTTAATAACAACAAAGACAGTCACCTGATAAGAAATCTCAAAGTCAGGAGGTTCTAGGTGGGCTTGGTCAGCTGCCTGTTCAGGTCATTGGGCCTGGGTTCCTTCCATCTCTTTGTCCTTCTGGGCTTGCAGTTTCAGCCTGGCCCTGGGTTGGCTCCCTCAGGGCTCTTGGATCCTGGCAACAGCTGTCACAGGACCACATCTGGTGGCAGAGGACAAGCCGCTTTCAGTGCATCTCTCAGATCAACACGACCTTTGCCAGCATCCCTGGCTGTCTTCTCACCTTCATTGACCAGTTTCCTGTCACTTGCCCTTTCCTTAAACCAATCACTGGCAAGGAGGGTGGGGCTTGATGATTTGGTTAGCAAGGCTGGTGGACCCAGGGCTGTGGATTTTCTGAAGAAACCATTATTAGAAAAGAAGAAGGTGTGTGTGTATTGAGCAGAGGGGCTGATGTGTGGTTGGATGTCCAGTAGGAAACCGGTTATGAACATGTCAGACCTGAAGGACACCAGATCACAGTCCTGGGAAGATGGTGGAACAGTCTTGGAATAGGCTAAGGTCAGGAGAAGACCCCCGAGGAGGGCATGTGGCAGGCGGGGAGGGTGCGCCAGGAGAGGCCAGAGGAGGAGGCAGGCCCAGGTTGTTAGGGCCTGGTAGACCTCAGTAAGGAGTTTGGATCATGTCTAGGGTAGCACAGGAAGTTCCGAGGAGGACTGAGGTGAGTACGCAGAGCACAGAGCCCTGGGCCAGCAGTCAGCACTCAGCTACTAACTAGTCCACAGCATTACACACACACACAAGATGCTGGGACAGTGGTGGTTGCTTTCTCTCTGCTGGATTCTGTATGGGTAAAATGAAGATCATGACTTCTCATGGAGTTACTATGGGGCTTAATGCATTGATAGGTGAGAGAGAGAATCCCAGCAATGGGGACCTGTGCAAATATGAGCCATCCACTACCGTCAGTTCTCATTATCTGAGGCAGGTATATACCATGTTTCCCTGAAAATAAGACACTGTCTTATACATATTTTTTCTCAAGAAGACACACTAGGGCTTATTTACAAGGGATGTCTTATTTTTATTAGGTATAATACAACAATCTACATTTATTCAAATACAGTTAAATAATCTTCTTCTGTAACCTAACAGGGGGAGCTGACTTTGTGGGGCTGGCGTTAGTGATGCGTGAACTCCTTTCCCCTAGCTGTTCACACATGTGCAATAGGATGCCTGCGACCGACCGCGGTTACCACATGCGCACCCACGCAAGTGTGAATGTCTTGGAGAAAGGAGCTGTGGCAGATAAAAGGTATTCCAGTCTCCCTTACCACATGCAGACATGCAGGTGTGGCTATGCAGCATATCTGCATAGCCACACCCATCACTAGGTCTTATATTTAACAAATGCATAGAAATCCTCCTAGGGCTTATTTTTGGGGTAGGTCTTATTTTCGTGGAAACACGATAGTTGTTATGAACCCTGAATTAGGAAATGCTGAACCTTTGCTTCTGAGAGAAGCACACACACACATTTGTCATGGACTATAATCTTAAATTCTTAAAATAGCTCATGTGATTAGGTTTTATTTTGCAAACATCAGTGTTCAGAAGTGTTAAGTAACTTGCCTGGGGCCACTGCACTGATAGGTGCTGGAGTAGGGATTCAGATTTCCTCTTGCTGGACCCAGAGTCCAACCTTCCTGTGGTGCACTCTTCTGCCCTACCATGTCCATGCTCTGGCCTTCTCCATGTGACAGCTGAGACAAGAAAGCAGAGCAGGGCCTAGTCTGACCTCAGCGTTGGACTTTGTGTGGGGCAGGTGAGTCAACATTTTCAGGTCTCTGTGCATTTCAGCCAGTGACCACAAAGGCACTCCATGTATTGATTTTGGGGTTCCAAATAACTTTTAGGAAATACGTGAATTCATAAATATGGGATCCAAAGTAATGAGAGTATCCTGTAATTAGTGGAACATGGAGTGAGGACCTCTGGTTTCTATACACCTAATGTAGCCACTATACATTGACATGGACCTTGGGTCTTAGCACTCAGTATGATTAGCTTACTTGAATTACTTAAAAGGTGACACATGCTTTTTTTTTTTTTTTTTTAAATGTGTATGCATGTCCCAGGAGAAAGAACTCAAATGATAGTCAGCCTGTGGAATTGCTAAGTCCTCTTACCGTGTCAAAGTTCTAAATAATTTCTTTTAGGCATATGGGCCATACATCAATTCCTGGCTGAGAGAGCAGGGATGCGCCCTGCAGGTACTCTGAAGGATGCAGAGGGGCCTTTCTTATGCACAGAAAGGGCCTCACAATTTCCAGAACTGATGTGTCCCTTGCATTGGGCTGTGATTCAGAGTAATTTGAAGTGGGATTGGGGGTGGGTAGATAGCAGTAGTCAAGGAAGAACCACAATTCTCCACAGATGCGGGAAGAGTTGAGGTCTGCACTGAGGAAGGCAGGACTGGACCAGTTTTAGCAGCAGGTGATGACCACTGGATCTAGTGAGAAGCGAGGCAGAAGGCCCTGATGCAGGCTTCTAAGTGGTAGGGAACTTCATTCTCTTGTTGTCAGCATGTCTCAAGCAGAGCAAGCAGAGTTCATGGCAGATTAGGGGGCTTACTGAGCCTTCAGCTTCTCCAGAGCAGTGCTCCCGTGAGAGCAGAGAGAAGGCAGAGATTTCTCTGTAAAGGGGCTTGCACAGCCTTTCTAAGTACCTAAATGGGTGGCAGTCAGGCGTGGCATTGTGTCAGCATCATGGGATTTAAAAATAAGAGTGTGATCCTCCATTTCATTTTCTACTCTAAATGGAAATATCGTTCTGGTTATTTTCTTTATAGTCCTGGGCACAATAATGCAGATTTAAGTCCCTCAAACATGCCCTAAAAGATAGCTAATTTGGTTGTTTGTTGTACTTGTTCTTCCCCCTTTATTTATGTAATTTATTTATTTGTTTTTGGTTGTTTGGGATTCATTGAGGGTACAAAGAATTAAGTTACACTGATTGCACTTGTAAGGTAAAGTCCCTCTTATAATTGTGTCCCACCCCCAAGAGGTGTGCCATACACTGTAACCCTTATCCCCCTCCCTCTGCTCCCCTCTCTGTGCTCTCTCATTCCCCTGCCCCAACCTTGAATTGATTTGAGTTTTTTTTTATGAGGGTATGTATTAGATCATCTGCCTTCATGTTAGAATTGAGTGCATTGGATTCTTGCTCCTCCGTTCTTGTGATGCTTTACTAAGAACAATGTGTTTCAGCTCCATCCAGGTTAATACAAAACAAGTAAAGTCTCCATCTTTTTTAATGGCTGACTAGTATTCCATGGTATACACATATTACAGCTTGTTAATCCATTCCTGGGTTGTGGGGCATTTAGGTTGTTTCCACATTTTGGCGATTATAAATTGAACTGTGAGAAAGAGTCTGGTGCAAGTATCCTTATGATAAAGTGATAGTTTTTCTTCTGTGTAGATGCCTAGGAATGGGATTGCAGGATCAAAAGGGAGGTCTAATTTGAGTTCTTCGAGCATTTGCCATACTTCCTTCTAAAAAGACTGCATGGTTTGCAGTCCCACCAGCAGTGCAAGCAGCTTTGAGAGTTTGTGATGGGGGCTTTTCTCACTGGGGTTAGGTGGTATTTCAGGGTGGTTTTGATTTGTATTTCTCTGATGATCAGGGACAATGAGTATTTTTTTCATATGCTTCTTAGCCATTCATCTGTCTTCATCAGAGAAGGTTGTGTTCATATATCTTGCCCACTGGTAGTTGGGATTGTTTACTCTTTTTTCATTGATTAATTTGAGTT
>NW_003852494.1:5760867-5769773 GCF_000181295.1 Otolemur garnettii
CCTGGCAGCTGTTTTTTTTTTTTTTAAGTTTGGCCAGGGTCAGGTTTGAACCCACCACCCTTGGTATATGGGGCTGGCGCCCTACTCACTGAGCCACAGGCACCGCCTGGAAGTTGGCACTTTTTAAATTTAAATATATATAGGGAGTACAAGCAGTTTTTGATATATGGACAAATTGCATAGTGGTAAAATTAGGGTTTTTAGTGTGCCTGTCATTCAAATAGTTTATATTGTACCTGGCACTTAGGACGCTGTTTTTGAGCTGTTCACCTGATGATGTCAAGCAGCCAGTTGGGCGTGCTTGTCTGGGGCTCAGAGAGAGGCCTGAGCTGTAGGTACAGATTCAGGTGAGGAAGGAAAGTATCTAGAATATGTCCTAGTTTGTGACTTGCAAAACTGATGGTGTGGTGGCCCCACTGGTTGAGGCAGGGGGCCCTGCCAGCAGCCAGGCAGTGTGAATGGGAAGGTCACACACTGCTTTTTACTCTTTGTGCTCCACACATGAAATGATTCCTGATCCCTCCTCCTCTCCACCTAGACACATAAAGACATTTTCCTGATGGCCCAGGAGAGAAAGTCAGCAACAATTTATTTGCTTATGCTAAAGATATAAAGTGAACCCAGGACTTAAACTGTCTAAAATTTAGCCTGCTAACACATTTACGTTAGAGAGACCACCCCAAGGGCTGAGCCAAAGGACCGTAACAAAATGCTATATTCTTAACTTCATTCTGAAAAACTGTGGCTTAATGGGGCAAAAATAATTATATCCATATTTTCTTATGCATTTTGTGAATATTTTGCCCACCAGGGTTTTAATTTAGTGCAAAGTTCTCTTGATTTTTCCAAAGATACTCTTTATGACTTGAATAAGGTGGGTTTTTAGTAACATAAAAACCTTTTATGCATCATCAAAGGTGGTGCAAGAGTGAAATATGATGCACATGGGGTTTGATTAGTGGCTATTTGAGTCCATAAAAAAGGTAAGATCAAGAAAAAACACACATACATACAAAAGGCAACAGAGGTTATATAATGCCATTAAATTATGTTAATGGTTTTACTTGTCAGTATTTTCTAAAACAAAATGGTTTTCCTGAAGTCTGTTTGTCAGTATTTGTCACTAATTAGTGCCTACAAATTACCTATCCCGTTCATCTGTGTCTAATAAATCAGGGAGGGCTGCTGCAGTTCATGAACTTTTGCTATTGTTGGTTTTTTGCTCGTGCTTTTCCTCCTGATGCATCTCAAGGTTCTGCCTCCTCCCCAAAGGTTTCCAACACCTGTGATTCCGTTTTTGTGAATGGGAAGGAAATGAAGAGCAAAGTGGACACGATCGTGAACTTCACCCACCAGCACTTCACCTCCCAGTTCGAGGTCACTGTCTGGGCGCCCAGGCTTCCCCTGCAGATTGAGATCTCAGACACGGAGCTGAGCCAGATCAAGGGCTGGAGGATCCCAGTGGCCTCCAACAGAAGGTGAGGACTCAGAGAGAGAACTGTGGACCTCATGCTCCCAGGACCCAGATCTTTGTGGGAGGCAAATTGACCCCAGAGCCCCAAATCCTAGGGAAGCAGAATCAGCAGTGGATAGCAGTGTTCTGGGCTTGGGGTTCAGATGGATCTAACTTGGTACTTAGCACTTTGACATGAGGAAATGATGGTAAAGACAATGATAGTAACAACTCCACATAGGAGTTGCTAGGATTCAGTAAACTGTTGCAATGCGTAAGAAGCACTTAACAAGACCTGCCATTTAGGATATAGCTGTTTCTCATTCTGTTCCCCTACTTGTAAATGTCACCCTTCATCCATGGAGTACATGCAGTGATTAAGACTGTGGGCTCTAGAATTAGGCAGCTTGAGTTTTAGCCCTGACTTTACCACTTGTAGTAGTGTGACTTGCACTTAACCTATCGACTTCACAGTTTCCTCATTCATAAATTAGGGATGATGATATTATGGAAGAGTTGTCCCAGGAAATTAGTGAAAGTATGCATACTGTGGTAGACAGAATTCTAAAGGTGACCTCTCCCCCGACCCCCCACCCAAGATTTCTATCTCCTGCTTATTCAAACTCTAATCTGGTAGGGCTGGGTGGGGAATTTACAGATGTAACTACAATCCTAACTCAGTTGACCCTAAAATATGGAGATTATCCACGTGGGTGGGCCCATCAGATTAGCTTTCTGAGAGCAGGGAGCTGGAAGTAGAAGGGGAAGTTGGGAAGATTTGAGAGTGAGAACAACTTGACGGACTATTGCTGGCGTTGAAGATGGATTGAGCCATATGCTGAGGAATATGGGTAGTCCAGGGGAGCCAAGAGCCGTCTCTGTACAACAGCCAGCCAAGAAGCAGGAGACTCAGTTTTATAACTGTAGGAACCAAATTCTGCTAATACCCTGACTGATCTTAGAAGTGGATTTTTCCCTAGCACCTCCAGTTAAGAGTTTAGCCTGATTAACACTCTGATTTGGGCTTTGTGAGTCCTTATGCAGAGAATTCAATCAAGCTTGCCTGGACTACTGGCCCATAGAACTGTGAGCCCATTGTTGGGGTGTAGTTTTAAAGCATGACGTTTGTGATAATTTATAAAGCAGCAATAGAAAACTGATAGTTATTGTACCTAGTGGTGGAGTGTAGCCAAAATGCATGAATATGAGCGTGTTTTGGGATCAGACAGGGAGTGGAGCCTGGAATTATTTTGAGGGACATAATGGAAAAACCCTCAACTGACTTGAGTAGACAGTTAGTAGAAACAGATGTTAAGGGCACTGCACATAATGCTGAAGGAGCATTATAGACAAGTCCCGAATCATCTTATAGAAAGTCTAAGTCATTGTGAGCAAGTCATTGTCAGTAGGAATCTGAACTTCATAAGCACTGCCAGGGAGGTTTCAGAGTGAGGAACCATGGATTCTTGTGTAGGTGGTGACAGAAAGCTTAGCAAAATGGTGTCCTGCTGTTATGTGGGAAACAAGTGAGGTTAGAAATTCAGCTGAGGAGATTTCCAGGCAAACTGTTGAATGTATACCTTGGGTTCTTCTTGCTGCTTATAGTAAAGTGCAAGAGTAGAGATATTATGAGGGAAGGGCTATTAGGACCTGATGATGCTGAAATTCTCAGAATCCCTAGATGGTAAACAATGGAGAAGTTAAGAGATTCACCATCACAAAAGTGTACTCTAAAGAAAAGGCCAAGATTGAGTCCCTAAAACCTTTGCTGAATCTTGAAGAGCAGACTGGAGAAGGGATAGTACCCTGCCTGTCTGGTGCCTCCCACCCTCTTCCTAGCCCAGGGAAGTGCACTCTGCTCCTGTGGGCCCCCCACAGTGCCAGGGTAACAAAACAGACCAGGACAGCCCTGAAGGGCTCTCAGATCAAATTGTAGTTAAATCTGAAGTATGCAAAAGTAGTCCAGGACCTCCTCACTAAAACCAAACAAATGTAACTAAAACAGATCTGAGTGAGATCCAGGGTTTCTTATCATAACATCTAAAATGTCCAGAATACAACTGAAAATCATTTATGACAAGAATTAGGCAAACTACAACTTGAATGAGAAGAGATGCCAGTGCCCAGATAAATCACACATTTGGATTATCTGACAAGGATTTTAAAGCAACCCTACCCTCTACTACTCCCCCTCAAAACTTTCAAAAAGAAATTATAAGCTAGGAGTGGTGGTGTGTGCCGTTAGTCCCAGCTACTTAAGAGAGCATGGTTGGAGGATCATTTGAGCCCAGGAGTTTAAGACTAGCCTGGTCGAACACAGATCATATCTGAACAAAAAATGTTTAAAAAAATTAGTCAGGCATGGTGGTGGGCACCTGTTGTCCCAGCTATTTGGGAGGCTCGGGTAGGAAGATTACTGCAGCCCAAGAGTTTGAGTTCAGGCTGGGCAACAGGGCAAAACTTTGTCTTCAGAAAAGAGAAGAAGAAAAAAGAAAGAAATTACAAATAGCTTTGAAGCCAATGAAAAAGTAGATAATTCCAGCAAGTAAATTTATAAAAAAGAACCATATATAAATATATAAATTATAGAACTGAAAAATACAGTAGCTGGAAAAGAAAAAAACAATCTTAAGAGTCTCAACAGGGCAGTGTTGATGCCAGAGGATAAAGATCAGTAAACTTGAGGACAGATAATAGAATTTAGTCTATCTGAATACCAGAAAATAGACTGGAAAAAAGTACCCAAAGCATAAGGAGCTCGGGGGACAACAGCGAAAGATCTAAAATTCTATAATTAGAATCTGAGAAAGTGAGAACATGTAGGGTTGAAGCAGTATTTGAAGAAATAATTGCTGAAAATGTCCCAAATTTGGCAAAAGACATAGGTTTAGAGACCAGAAACATGATAAAATCAAAGAATCCATGCCAAGAAACATCATGGTTAAACTTCTGAAAATCACAGGCAAGAAAAAGAAAAATTTCAGAAAACATCCAGTGAGAAATTAGGCCAATTTGAGTGACGGTGCATTGCTCCCCTGAGACCATGGAGGCCGGAAAGACCTGGCATAATATTTTCCAAGTGCTGTAAGACAGTAACTGTCTACCTTGATTTCCGTATCTGGCAAAAATATCATTCAGCAATGAATGAGGAATAAAGATATTCTTAGATGAAGAAAAACTTAGAATTTTTTTTTTTTAGGAGACAAAGAATGGCTTTAAAGAATGGCTCTCTACACAAAGAGAAAATGGTTAGAGAAAAAGATTTGGAACTGCAGAAAGGAAGAAAGAATTGTAGAGGGAAGGGAAAACGGTGTTAAATAGGATAGACCATCCTCTGTGTCAGATTCTTACATTTGGTGGCTGAAGCAAAAATAACATCATCTAACGTGATGCTTAGGGTATAGAGATGGAAAACATAGCATTACAAGTGGGGAGGATAAAGATGCTTAAATGGGACCAAGCTGTTTACCCTTGGAGTGGTAAGACCTTGACATTTTCCAGCTGCAATAAACCAGGTGTGTATGTTAAGTCACACACACATATACACACAGACAGATGACACCTATTGGTGACGTCAGAATGAACTCTGTGCGTACCAATGCTGGTTTTGATATTGTCCTATAATTAAGAAGATGTTGGGGGGGGGGGAGAAGAGTGTATGGAATCTCCTGTGTGGTTTTTTTCTTTTAACTTTCAGTGAGTTCCTAATAATTTTTAGAATTAAAAGTTCTAAAAGTAAGTGAACAAGGTACAGTCTGCCCTAAAATGATAGGATCGTTTTGTTTTATTAATGCAGCATTTCTAAAATTTCCTATGTTCACTCATCACTTTTATTAGGATGCTGCCGCCTTTTAGTGAAGCATATACTTAATAGTATTCTTTCCATTTTACCTGTCTCATGAGAAACTTCCCATCACTAGCGCAAATGGACAACCGGTATCATTTATCATAAAATAAATTTAACCGGAAATTAATACAAAGAGCACAAGATAGTGTTATTCAATTCTTAGTAGATATTGTTGTCTGCCTGTGTGAGTTTGTCTTTATTAACAGAACAGAAACTAGCAAGTGTCAGAGCAGCTTTAAAGACAGCTAGCACTGAATAGAGACATTCCCTGTGATGTATTCAGGATTGAAAAATAGAATAGGAATAACTTTTCAGTATGTCATTCAATTTTTTTTTTATTTTAGTTGAATACCATATTCCTCTGCCACCTAAAATCATTTCTCTTACCCACAGAGATATTCATCCCTTGCTTTGAGAAACCCAAATTGCTAAGCTATTGTGCTGGGGAAAGTTTTTCTATCTCTCTATAAATGGTTCTCAGACCTTTTGGGGAGGCTGAGGGGCGTATTGTAAAGAAGATGGGTTCTAGAAGTCAGGCGAGCAGGATCCAGATCTGCTAATTAGTAGTTGTCTGGGTCACATGTTAACCATGGCCAGCCTTGGTTGTTTCATGTAAAAATGAGGAACATATTTCATAGCCATGGAGAAGATGCATGGGGTTGGCTATGACAGGCAGAAGGCACAGCAGAGGGGTGGCAGCCTGGGTGTGGCCCTGCCTCTGCAGGTGAGCAGTGTATGGCCTTGGCTAAGTAGTGGCTCCTCCCCTTCCTTGGTGTCTTCATCAGCAAGATAAGGGAAATAGCCTTGTTCTTTGGAGTCTGTGAAGATGATGTGAGTTAAACATACGTGGCTGTTGTGTGTTACATGACCAGCATCTGTTCTCATCCTTACACTCAGCATGCAGCACAGAGGACCTGGTAGGTCTAACTCTGCACGCCTGAGTCTCTGCCCCTTTTTTCCCTGACACAATCCCCATCCACTGAGGGTCATAGACTAGTCAGCAGCCACCAAATAAGACACTGCCATAAAAGGACACAGGAGAGGCTTGGTGTTAACATGATCAGTTTCCTGAACACTGAGGCCAGAGACTCAGCCTCTGCCTGCCTGGGGCCTGTGCCTTCTGTGGCTCTGGATCGGGGACACTGGAGCTGCTGTGTGGCACTGGTAACCACCAGAGTGCTTGCCAGATGAACGTCTGGCCAGTGAGTGGACTGATGGCTGAGCAGGTCTGGCAGGAGAAGAACTTTTCCATTTCTCTCTGCACAGCCACACAGAATCGGAGAAACATGGGCATGCAGGACTGCCTAACGGCGAGGACATTCATTCTGTCTTGGTTCCTTTGTGCCCCAGGCCCACGCGAGACAGTGAGGATGAGGAAGAGGAGGAGAAGAAGGGGCGCGGGTGTTCTCTGCAGTACCAACACGCCACGGTGCGCGTCCTCACCCAGTTTGTGGCTGAGTCACCTGACGTAGGCCAGCTGACCTACATGCTTGGCCCTGACTGGCAGTTCGACATCACCGACCTGGTTACTGAGTTCATGAAGGTGGAGGAGTCGAAAGTCGCTCATTTACAGGACGGCAGGACCCTGGCGGGTCGGGAGCCGGGAATAACCACTGTGCAGGTACAGGCCACTCACCCTTGCCCCTGTGCAGGGATGTGCACACACATACAGTGAGCGTGTGCAGGGTTGTCTGTGTGTGTCAAGAGAATCCTGAGGAACAGTAGAGTGCACACCAATTTTAATAACCTAAACTCACATTAGGTTTTGCATTTTAGGGAGATTTGAGAAAAATATCTCTTTTACCAGAAAAAGCTAAATGAAACAGATAAGTGATCTTTGCCCCAATAGGACACCTTGAACGCTGTTTTTTTTCCCTCCTAACCCTAATTTTTAGCCATTTAGTTATATTATGCCATGCAGAGTAGACACAAAATTTTAAAAACATATCTTTGCACAAAGTAACAAAGCATCCATAGTTCGATATTCCCCATTTTGTCATAGCAATGGTCAAACTATTTTCTAGCCAATTACGACAAGATAGTCATTTAGGAATGGGGCAGCCGGTTTTCTTTATACAAATTTTAAATATTAAGTCATATTTTGGTGTAGCCAAGTTAATTTTTGACAAAGCTAGATTACATGTGTTATATTCTATGTATGTATTTTATTACCGTGTAACCCATCACCACAAATTTAGCAGCTTAAGAAGATATTCATTTGTTAGCTCAGATTCCTGTAGGTCAGGAGTCTGCTGCTAGGCTGGGTTCTGTGCTCAGAGTACCACAAGGCTGAAATCGAGGTCTTGGCTGGGCGGGGCTCTTCTCTGGGAATCTGGGGGAAAGAACTGGCTTCCAGGATCCTTCAGGTTCTTGGCTGAACTTGGTTCTTTGTGATCATACATCTGAGGTCCCTATTTCCCTTTTGACTATTGGCCAAGGGTCACTCTGCTCCGAGAGGCCACCTCCCTCCCTTCTCACATGGTTCCTTTCACGTTTTGGTAATGGTGGGGTAGAGTCCTTCTCAGCTTCGAATCTCTGACTGCTCTTGCTACCAGCTGGGAAAAGTTCTCTGCTTTTAAGAGCTCATGTGATTACATTAAGTCCACCTGAACAATTCAGGTTACGTTCCCTGTCTTAGAGCCAACTGTGCCGTGTAACATACCATACCCATGAGAGTGCGTCTCAATATGATCACAGGTGCCAGAGATCAGGGCAGGGCATCTCTGGGAGGAGCATTGTGGAGGTTCTGCGTACTGTGTGTTCCTCTTCAGGTCTTAGTTCCCTGATTACACACTAGATGGTAAATTAGGAGGGATGGTTCCTTAGGACATTAAGATGCCCTGTCCCACTCTGTTTAAGTGGCTTATGTAATGATGGTGACCAAGATAGTGATCATTATTGTCCCACAGAAAACATCTGCCTGCTGCCTGGAAGGAATGTGAGCTGGAGAAGACACTGAGCCCCATTTCCTTTAAGTGTCTCACCATAACTGTGCCATTTTCAAAGCCTAAAGATTAGTTCTTGGGGGAAATGTTACTCTTTGAATGTTCAGTATGTAAATGGTTTGTTTTTAGTTATTGTCGCTTAATTAAAGCTAGCCCTTCTCAGAAAATATACTGCTGTTATAATGAATTAAAGGAAATAAAATTATTAAGATGATTTTTATAAAACTCTTTCAACTGGCAAGTATAATTGAACAGTAGTGTAACACTTACTTAAATAGTTCCCATAAGTGCATTCATTACTCAGAGGACCAAGAAGGCACTTCGGTGGAAATCTCAATTAAGGAGTTGAAGGTGTTTGTGTGGAGCAGAGACATGAGCTTCCTCCCTCACTTTTCAGGTGCTCTCACCACTCTCTGACTCCATCCTGGCTGAGAAGACAGTGATTGTCCTGGATGACCGAGTCACCATCACAGAGCTGGGTGTGCAGCTGGTGGCTGGCGTGTCACTCTCCCTGCACCCTCACAGAGCAGACAAAAGGGCCATCGTCTCAATGGCAGCTGCCCAGGACGTCCTTCAGTTCCCTCAGCAGGTGAGAGGCCCAGATGGGGACATGTTCCATGTCCCTAGTCAGTGGTGACACCTCCTCTTTCTCAGTTACCAC
>NW_003852494.1:5769839-5791359 GCF_000181295.1 Otolemur garnettii
CTTCTTGCTTCTTACCCAGGCTGGTCTGTCTGAGGAAAGTACTGAGTGGCTTAGATACACTTCCTCTTACACACGACCACAGGCCTGTGCACCACTTGCTGTCCCACGGGTTTATCTGTGCCAGGCACCCTCTGCTGCTAGACCAGGACTAAAAGATGAAAGGTTTGCCCTTTTGCCAAAGCAGGTGATTTTGATTATGGGAAATTCCATTTCAGCTTCTTATGCGTGGCTAATAGTCACCAAATCACTGCTGCTTATGACAATTATTGTCAACTCTAAAACTCCTCTCCATCTTTAAACGTTCACAGATCCTTTATAAAGATACCAGGGCCAGGGGCCATGCAAGCCTCACAGCGCAGCTTCCCAAGTCCTCCCAGCCCTGCATGTTTTGCTTCCTCCGCTTTGACTTCCTAATGAAGAACGTTCAAAGTGATATTATCCTGACCAGGAGTTTGATTAGTGGCACCGGAAATTGATTCAGATAAATTTTCTGATCTTTCAAAATGTTTTCAGAAGGTCAAATTCTGTTGTGTGGCATGCAATAAATTAATTTACACTTTAGTGCCTTCATTGAAGTATATTATTTGCTCCTCAGCCCAGTGTGGCTGCAGCAGGTCATTGATGATAGTGCAAGGCGTGCCAAGAACTGTTCCAGATTATAAAACATGGACATTGATTTTTCTTTATTTTTATTTCTCTTTATATTTCAAGAATTTATCTAGGAAATTGTATTTATGTTTGCAAATGTAAAGGAACCTGATGATAACATAATGCTTTGGTTTCATTTTCCTTAGGAAGCAATAGTTAGTTCTTGGATTTTGTTCAGTGATGGCTCGGTGACACCTTTAGACATTTACGACCCCAAGGATTATTCAGTTACTGTCTCATCATTGGATGAAATGGTGGTGTCTGTCCAGGCCAACCTGGAGTCTAAATGGCCGGTTGTGGTTGCAGAGGGTGAAGGACAAGGGCCCCTGATTAAGTTAGAAATGATGATCAGTGAACCGTGCCAGAAGACCAAGAGGAAGAGTATTCTTGCTGTGGGTAAAGGAAATGTCAAGGTCAAATTTGAACCAAGTATTGACGAGCACCATGGAGGTACCAATGACATCGAGGGCATAAACCGAGAGTATAAAGACCACCTCAGTAATTCCATAGAACGTGAAGGAAACCAGGAAAGGGCAGTTCAGGAATGGCCCCACCATGGTGCAGCTGTTGGCCAAGAGCAAAGTACCAACAAAAGCACAACCCCACAGTCTCCCATGGAAGGGAAGAACAAGAAGCTACTCAAGAGCGGTGGTCCAGACACCTTCACCAGCTTCCCCACCCAAGGGAAGTTACCGGAGTCCAATAATCCCAGTGACCTTACAGTAACCTCAAGGGGGTTAACAGACCTGGAGATCGGCATGTATGCCCTGCTGTGTGTCTTCTGCCTGGCCATCCTGGTCTTCTTAATCAACTGTGTGGCATTTGCGTGGAAATACCGACACAAAAGGTTTGCTGTGAGCGAGCAAGGCAACATCCCCCACTCCCACGACTGGGTCTGGCTGGGGAACGAAGTGGAGCTCTTGGAGAACCCCGTTGACATCACGCTCCCGTCAGAGGAGTGCACAACCATGATAGACAGGGGGCTGCAGTTCGAGGAGAGGAACTTCCTTCTGAACGGCAGTTCCCAGAAGACTTTCCATAGTCAGCTGCTCAGACCTTCTGACTATGTCTATGAGAAGGAAATTAAAAATGAACCTATGAATTCTTCGGGCCCAAAGAGGAAGAGAGTCAAGTTTACTTCCTACACCACCATCCTCCCGGAGGATGGCGGCCCGTACACCAACTCCATCCTGTACGACAGCGATGATAACATCAAGTGGGTCTGCCAAGATATGGGGCTGGGCGACTCCCAGGACTTTAGGGACTATATGGAAAGACTGCAAGACCAGATGTAAACTCCTTTCTTATGTTTGTATTCACCTTTATGCCTTCTGTTTTTTGAATGGTGGAGCAGTGAGGTTGATCAGCAATAGGGGATGATTTAACAAAGTTCAATGTGTGGAGGTCTGGTGGGATCCCTTTCTAAGCGGGCACCAGAGGTGCAGCTGGGCATTAAGCCAGGAAACGCCTCCAAAACAGCCACACGTAGGGACTGGAAAACTTCTAAGACAACAGTTCTACTGACTGCCTGGTTCTAGCTCAGTGCAAATATAACAAACCCGACCCCACAGACATTGTTAGTCACCTTGCGACAAATGGCCATGTGGAATTAGAAAAGATTTGGATGTTAATTTTTCTATTCCTAGACCTTTTAAAGCACAGCGGACACTTATTGCCCTTGGCCTGAGTTTAGACATACACGAAAGATGACTGAATGTAGCTATCCTTATTTGTTACGAGCGCTGCTCATTATTTTTATATACATTTGCTCCTGCACCCGTTCCTTTGACCTCTGGAATTCTTTTTGAAACACAGAGAGAAGACGTTTCCGTCTTTTCATTGACATCTGTTTGATTTATATCTGAGTTTCATTCCCCGGGATTTTCCATGTTGTCTTCGGTCCTGGGTCTCCATGTAGGATGTCAGGTTTTTCTGGGTTTCTGTGCTTCATTGTTTAGGGAAGGTATCCAAGAAGCTTATTCTCACGTTGTTTTTCCTTTCTGTTGTTGTTGAACTTTCTTGTATAAGACTGGGACAAGGAGTTTTATTTAAAATGTTAATATACTGTCAGGGAGGGCCATCTCTTTCCCGTTTTCTACATGAAGTTTCAAAAATTTGGAGAAAAGTTACGAATCGCAAACACTTATTTTTATTCTCTGCTTGTTGACAGTTCACGGGGAACTCCTGGTGTGTACTTCGGAGGGCAAAAAGACCACAGCATAGCTGTATTTATTCATATTCTTTGTGGTCAACCCAATTTATTATCCAGACTGAAATCTAAAAAACAGAATTGATCTACACAGAAGGGAAATTGCCTGGGACGTAGCTGCAGATTAAACTTTTCCTTTTACCAGAACAAAAAAAAAAAAAATTTTTTTTTTATTAAAGTAAGTAGAATGATGTTTCAAGCTAGCAATATATAAGAATCCATCTGTACAGTGATTTTTCCCCCAGAATAACCTCAATTGTGACTCTGGCATAGGTAAGACCTTCACAGGGTGAGCATTGGTGGAGAAAAGCAATGAGATTTCCCCCCAAATCTGTACAAATCAGAGGCTGTTGTAGAGCTCAGAAGGCAGCTGTTGTGGGAAAAAACACTGGTATGGAAAAATCAAAGGAGCAAGGGGGAAAAAAAAGCAACAATTCCTACATAATCTGTAAATAAAATAATGTTGTTTTTAAGAGCATGATGAATGGTCTTAAGGAAAGCAAGAACTTCAGGTTAGCAAAATGTGATGCCAATTTTATTTATTAAGATGACATTGTTGGAGAAGCAGACACTGCTAGTGGGCCTCCTTGGGAGCTTTACTGAGCCATTTGCATTTCTGAGAAATAGAATTTTAAAGGCTCAAAGTAGGAAGGCCCTGCGGGAGGTCCCCTCAATAGTTCCCTATCCAAATGGCTGATAAGGGAGCTAGCCAAAAGAGAGACCTTGAATTGTTCTCTTCTTATAAGTGGGAATAGGACAGCGCAGCCTCCTCTGGCCATGAGGCGATAGCCGAAATGTTGTTCTTCTGTCTCTTGCCAACCAGCACTACAGTGTGTGTTGTGAATTGTGCTGAAATTGCGGGTGATGCAGGCCTGACCTCTGGAGGTTGGCGTTCAGTTGGTTGTATGAGCGTTTAAAGACAGAAGCTGGTGAAGTCTGTAAAATCTTTCAGTCTGAGTGGCTAATGAAGCTGGGAGAGTCAGGCATTACTGCAAAAGGAGTTTGCAAAGAGATGACTGACACCTTCTAGGAAGAGCTCTTACCCAGTGAAAGGCTTCTCAAAGGGTTTGGTGGGGAGGGAGCCCAGAGCCCACTGTGCAGGACTCAGGGAAGGTGATGTGCTAATTGACACATAGCTATCCAGGTGAGTCAGCTCCTCTGGGAGACATTTTCAATGCTGTCTCCTGTTAAAACTTTGACATTCCAGAAATGATGGGAATTCATTTCTTAAAATGAAAAATCTCTACTGTAACAGGGAGCAAATCTCTGACACACACAGCAGGCTCCCTCCCACTGGCGAAGTGAGACTTTGGGTGGGGTGGACAGCATGGGAGGAAATAGGCCACTGCCATTGTCCCAGGAGGTGTCACTTCCATGTGCAGTGGCTTCTGAGCACAAGGGGAACTGATCACGGGCTGATGACACCTCCCGTGGATCACTTAGACTCACCCAGAGTGATACGGCCTTGGTGTTGTCACCTTTGTTCTTTTGTGTTCAAACTCAGTCCAAGATAAAAATCAAATGCAAGTTCGTGAGGGAAGGGTCCCTTTTACCATGTGACACACACTCGGATGTACAGAAACACACAGCATGCGTACACATACCATGTGCGTGCGTGTGAATACTGAAGAGCCAAATGATAAACTATCTAGTGGGAATCAATAATCACTGTCAGTTGTTCTCAGATTTGCTATGGAGACTATTCAGCGTAAGGGAATTTCATTGAAGTGTTTGGTGCTCTAACTATTTCCTGCAGATTATGAATCATGGGTAATATCACCTTGATTTTCAGCTAGTCAGTGTACAACTATGAGGCATTATACCCAAAAGACTGCTAAATTAACATGGGGGAAGAGACATAAACAATTAAGCTTAGAAAGCTGATTTCATGGGGGCCAGGCATTTGCCCGGATTTTCCGGCTAAGATCTCCAAATTATTGGTCTTGATAAAGAACCTGAACCAAACAACCATTCATCACGTCCCTTCTGTTCCCATGGTAATGGGGCACTTAGACTTCCCCTGAGGGAGGCACCAGCAAGCCTCTCGGGAGGGCACCGCTGAGGGAGGTTCAGGGGCAGGCCAGCGAGCACGTGCCCTGGAACCACTGAGGACATGCAACGCTGTCTCCAGATGTGCCGTGTTGGAGGTCAGAGCACAGGGCTCAAGGAGCAGCTGCCACACCAGAGAACTGGAGGTTATACACATGGGGGTTTTGCCTTTGAGTAAAAGTAAGAAAAAAAGACGGTAGATGTTTATCCCCGAAGAACACTATCTGGCAAACCTTGGAATACTCCACGTGTAGCAGGAGAACAAATGGCTGACTTCCCAGCTGTTTTGTCCTGCACACTGGCCAGAGTAAATTCCCAGACAATCCCAGTCTTTACTATCTAGACCAGTGCATCTCAACCTTCCTAATGCCGCCATGTATTTTCATTGTTAAAAAGGGGTTGCGACCCACAGGTTGAGAACCGCTGATCTAGACAGAAAGTTTCTGTTTATGAACATGGCTGCAGGGAAAAGCAGATTCATTTTTGTCCCATTGCCCTATCTGTAGACTGAGTTGTACCTTGCTAGCTTTTAAGTTGTAGAAGGTCTGCCCCTGTTCACTTCATCTGAATCCTACAAGTTATTGGCATCGTTGCATTTTCTACTCTACTCACCTAAAAAATGTTCTCAATTCTCTGTTCTGTTCTCTGTAAATGACACAGTTCATGGTTTATACATTCAGTGACCCTTCCCTCCACTGAAATGACACATGTGTAATGTCATGTAAAGGGACAGTATGGACGGTGGAAAAGTGATGCTGAAATACGGATACCAGATATTTTTGTATGTAATATAGGCGACATAATGAAACACTGAGAGGTGTATTGGAACAAATACATTTTAAAATAAAAGCATGCAAAACTGTAGCTTTCAAATGTATAGAAATTCCACTCAAAAGTACCTAAACTGATGTGGAGAACAACATTGGGACCTAACATCATGAAATGCACTGAATTAGCACGTCTGGCCTGGAAAGGACGTGGCTCGTGGGGATTGTGGATGGAATCTGCCAGAACGTTTTGATCCTACTCTTCATTACTTTGGGATTTTTCCTTTTATTTTTTTTCTGGAAATATTTCAGAAATAAAGTGACTTCATTTTCCAGCATAAAGGTATATGCTAACCACAGGGTAACTCATCATTTTTAACATGAAAATAAACATTTAAAGATTCTTCAATTGTTTCATTATTTTACCCAAATGTTCCTTGCAGCTTCTGTGCGATTGATCGTTTTTATAGATACATTTTTCTTTCCAGCCATAGATTTTAGTACCCTCGATACAGTAATAAATGGACACCCAAAGAAAACACTTCTTGAAAGTTGCAAACGGCTTTTACTTTTAAAAACTTCTCATTTGTTCTTCCAGAAGACTGGGGAAACTTCCTTTCCAGGTGTCTGAGAAAAAGTGCTGGTGTTTCTCATGTCCATGTCCAAGGTCAAGCCGTCTTGAAACTCAGTGCTGAAATGCATGATGCCGCAGGCGTGGGATAGCCTTTGACCTCTGTCACCCTTTTGATCTTTACTTGTCAATGGTTTGGTTCTCTGTGTGTATTTGGAGCAGGAACTCCTATGGCATGAAAGCCCTGGCAAAGTAGAGCTCTAGAGACATAAGAAAAATACCGGCTAGGGGGGAATTCTGCTGTTGAAGGCTGATGTAGATGTCTCAGCTGAAGGACAAGTGGGTGCATTTGATGGGTCCCTGCAGGCTCTCTGTTGAGGTATGTGCAATTCCTGAAACTGCCAGAGTCATGTGTGGCATTTTGGCAATGCCCTCAGGATGAACAGGGAAACCTCTCTGGAACTAGCTTGGCGTGTCATAACAAATGCCCAACACCGAGACTGGTCTTTCTCCAGGCTCTACAGGCGTCATTTAAGCACCAGGTGTAAACAGGCGCTGGCTCTGTGACACTGAGGCTGCGGAGTAGCAGGCTTCCTGCTTCTAAAATGGTGGCAGCAAATGAGTCAAAAATGTTTGTCCAGGGACACAAAGCCTCCCCCATCAGAATTAGTTCTGAGCACTGTGGGTAACTGTTTTCTGCTAATGGCTTCCTCCCTTCCTTTTTTCTTGTAATGTAGAAGGACTGAGCCACAGAACCCAGCCGGTGCTCCCCAGATCTCAGCATGCACATATACGGTGCAGTAAAGTCTGTTTCAACACAAGAAGGAAAAAAAGTTTGTAAAGGGATTTGTAGAGGAATGAACTCTTTAGATGCTGCGTGCGAGTGCAAAAGGCCAACACTGCCTTTCAGAATGTGGGGTATCGCCTATTATTTTCTTTATGGTTTTCTACAATTGAGATAGGTTATGGAGTTTTTTGTTGTTGTTGTTTGCTTTTTAGACATCGAGTAAAGGCTAATTAATTGCTCATTATGCAAATTAAGATGATGATAATTAGCTAACAAAATTCTATGCTTCATTACCCCACAAAAAATACAAAAAAAAAAAAGTACAGTAACATTCTCATCTGGGTTACTGTGTTTATTGACTTTGTGGCCCAAGGCAAGCAGGATATTACCACTTGAAGTTAACAATCCAAGTTCATTAGAGAAATTACCTTCCCAGTCCAAGAAAGTAATAATGTTATCAACTCACATTTTTGGGGGATCTTCATGTTCCATGAGATGCCTTTAAAATATCTTTGGCTTTAGTTGCTGCCCTTGGTTAGTTCTTCAGATGAAGCACTGTCACTTTATGTTAAGGATTGGAGTCTCTTTGAATGCTACAGAAAGTGAAAGGACAAATAAACTTGTTATGTAGCTACACTACCCACTGGAAGCACTTTACAGAGAGATGGAGGCTGCTTAGGACTTTGGGATCTGTTGGATGCTGATTTTTTTTTTTTTTAAATCCATTTGGAATTACTCCTGGCTGGCTGAAATCACTTTTGACCTAACACATCTGTCTTTACCTCCTTTCCACAAAAGAGCATGTGAAAGTTTGTAGTTTCCATCAAAAGGTCGAGCTGAAATAGCCTGCCACTTTTTCCCTACCTCCTTCGTAGGAATCTGACTCTCAGAATGAAATAACACCAATGTCAGTGTGGACACTGACCGTATGATACACTTACTTCACTTAGAGATGCTGCCGTAGAGAGGGTGCTTTCCCCCTCCTCATCACTTTAGGGTCTCCATCTTACCCACGTGTATTCTCATACAGTACAAGCATCTTCCCTTCCCATAAAGATTGCAGACAGACAAGGAACACACATCTGCCATTGGAAAGCACACCTGCCCAGGGAATCAGCATTCTTATTTCATTATTCTGGTTGATGTCCCGTTCCCACTGGGTGCATTCATCAATGTGTCAGGACTGCTACCATCTCTGTCACTCTGGGTGGTAAATGGTTCCACAGCCACCATGTCACATGCTCAAAACTGCCAGTACTGGCAGCTGGAGGGATCAGAGTGCTTCCTCTCAGCACATCACCGCCTGGCTCTCTTTCTGTAGTTAATCTGCATTGTGAGCTTTAGTTTGGGCTTCTAGCGAGGGGACCCATTAAAAATTCAAGGTGATCCCAGGAGCAAACCCATTGCCCAGTTTCCATTACAGGAGATGTTCTATACATTCCCTGCACGTCATTACAAGTCTAAGCAAATGCCAAAGCTATGAGCTGATAGTAGAGACTTAATAAAGAAATGATCAAGGGTGGCACCTGTGGCTCAGTGAGTAGGGCAGTGGCCCCATATACCGGAGGTGGTGGGTTCAAACCTGGCCCCGGCCAAAAACTGAAAAAACAAAAACAAAAAAAGAAATGATCAAATCTAGGAAAAAAGAAGAGGCTAAAAAACACTATGAAAGATGGCCCCATCCACAGAGTGTTATTCAGTAGGTCTGCGTTCTTGGCAGAGGGCATGTGCTTCTTCCCACGGCAACTGATTTCTCCAATACTACTTATTGACAATGTGTGTCCCAAGAGCATACTGTGGTTTCAAAATTTGAATTTGGGTCCCAGCCATCAGTCTCCAGCCTGAGACTCTTCTCGGGCAGGTGGATCCTGTCTTGGCTACAGTGAGTGGACAAGCTCACACAGCCCGAGCCAACTGTGCACTTCTGGGTGATTGCAAGGCAGAAAACAGTGGGAACAAATCTCGTCTGGCATTTGAAAAGAAGGTGTTATCCTTACTTTCCACTTTTCGGGATTGGATTTTTGGTCCCTGGTAAACACCAGCTGTTATGAACAGAGCATGCGTTATAACCTTGTGCTTCCATAGACCTTTTTTGTATATTGTATCTATCTCATTATATTACTCATGGTTTCAGTATGATCTGTTGTGTATGTTCTGCAGTATATTTAAGTCTCTGTAAAGGCACTTCCAAACATTTTGAAAACAAAGAAATAAAACATGTTGGATGATTCCTTGTTATAGTAAAACAATTAATGGGTAGCTTCCAGGGAATGATCATTTTCTCAAAGGAGAATACTAAAGTCCAGCATAACGGAAACTGTTTCTTCAGGGTCTTGATGAAAGTTAGGGGCTGAGACCCTACAAATTAGAGAAAAGAATGAATGGCTTATTGAAGTGTGAGGGCAAAATTCCAAGAGAAATAGGGTTTCTATTGAGCTCTGAGGAAAATACTCTGGCAAGACTTTGTATGGAGTCTAAGTCTTACTGATCACTAACTCCTCCTGCATTAGGAAGAGACCTTCCAGAAAGAAGAGATTGGTGGCAAGGACATGCAAACCCAATTCTTGGAGGAGGCCAAGAAAAAAGTCCATTTTCTCTTAAAGCTTACAAACTTGAATTTTAATGAGAGAAAAATCTCAATTCAGATGTGTCCCTGCCAGCCACCGGGAAGTCAATTCTATTTATAAAATTTGAGTTGCAGGGAAGCTTATTTAGGCACTGAAAATTCTAGTTCCTATTCATCGTCTTGAGAAGTGTTATTTTTATTTCCATAACAATGAAACAGTTGACTGCATTGAGTCTCCATTGCTTTAAAACTTTTGACTATAAAGGACGCCCACCACACCACATTCCTGCCCTCACCAGACAACTGGTTTCAATGACTACTTTGTCTAATTGCAGTGTGAATGGCTGACTGACCCTCTGTTAAAATTTAGCTTTGAAAAAAAGTCCCCTCCCAAGACAGTGTCAGATGTTCTGTCTCAGGCAAGTGTGAGCCCACATCTGTGCTCCCTAGGTCTCTGTGATAGTTACAGACATCTGTGCTTCTTAGCTGACAGCCATGTCAACATTGTCAGCACCACTTTAGGTATAAGAGGTGTTTTTACAGAAACCCCTTCCCTTCATGCAAAAGACAATGACCTGTGGACAGAGAATGGATGATCTACAAACTTACATTCTGTGCCGTGACTGTGCTTTAAACAAAGATGGGAAATGAACCTCAAGAAGGCAGAATCTTCAGACATTTGACACCGCTCTGGAGCAAAGTTAATCCACAGGTGAGTTCTCATGGTGGACCGGACTCAGACAGCCTGAACTGCACACAATGGAGAATCCTGCCTGGTGCCACAGTTCATCATGGGTCAATGCTGTTGAAAATCGATATTTTGGCATTCTACATTTTTAAATGATAATTGCCCCCCAAATGGTTAATGTGAATATGTGCACCATGTATATGAATATTCTTGTTTTAAACCTGCAAGATTAATAACAGGATTAATACTGACATTCCCTGATAATACTATTTTTTTTCCATACAATACAGTGGGGAACTTGTATTTTCAATGTTTCTTACTTTATGTCCCCAAATATCGAGACCATCTATGACCTAGGAGCTTTCCAGTGCCCCTTTCTTCAGGAATCAGAAGGTACATTTGGATTGTTACAGGTTTTGATGTCTTTTAGCTGGATGACTGCTGCTGCTGTCTGTGTACGTTGAGAAGGTGATTACAGATGAAAGGTGGTCAGAGGAGAAAGCTGGAGAGAAATGTTAACCACGAGCCAGTGCAGGGAGCATATCATTGCTCTCCGTTGTCACTTTCTATGGGTTAGGTCTGCCTGGGGAGGGATTTCTCCATACTTAACCTTAACCCTCCTTTGAGGAGCAGGCACAAATAACTGCTCCAAGCCTCACAGCGCCGTACCTGGAGAATTTGTAAACTAAAAAGACCTTTGGTCCTAACCTTCCCCTTTTCAGGGAGGGCTCTGAGCTTCCTGTTCCCTTAGGTGATCCGAAATTGAGGTCTGATGTTTAGAGGCCTTCACCAGCCCCTCCTAACCCCATATCAAGAGTCTGAGATGCAAAGAGGAAACTCCCAAACCAGAAGTGACTACAAATGTATTTAAATACCTGTGAGACTTCATAGCATACCAACTTCATTGTTACATTTAGAACTCAGACAATTTTCAGGACAGTTGAAAACGTTTCGTGGATGGGGCTTTCTTACTTTTTGAGAGTTGCTGCATGGGTAACATAGCCAATTGTAAATAATAAAGTTACTTAAAGCCAGATAGTTTCAGAGCCAAAATAATTTTTACCAAGGAAATACATTTTATACATGTATTATAAGTGCTTGCTAGGCTTTGGAACGGAACTTTAGATGCAAGGGCATTTTCAGGGCCTGCAGAGGCTTGGAGAGAGCCCAGGTTCCAGGGACCACCCGAGAGTTTCTTCCTTCTGCTTATCAGAGGTGTGTTCAGAGGAGGCACAAGCAATAAGAGACCTGTGTGTAAATTACGGAACCGAGGTTACTATTCAATTTATTTTACCGACTAAAGAACCTGTGGTTGAAAGATAATTAAATGTTTAAAAACAAACATTACCCATCGTCTGCAGTATTCCAGATAGTGCAACCACCCATATGCTTTATATAACATTAATGTAAAATTGTAGAACAAAATGAAGAAAAAACTCCAGTTTTTTTCAAGAGGAATATTTTTATTCCTACAAAATGCCAAATAATGAGCCAAAATATCTACTAATTTGATGAGTGTGGTAATAAAGGGTCAGAAACTTCACCCTTGTTACCATGGATCTGGCCAAAAGGCTGTGAAAACCATGACTATAGTTCCCCAATAGTTTGAGGAAGAGAGAATTCTGGCAACAGTGATTGGGCAAGGAGTCTTTATGAGCAGATAAAATTCCAAATAGCATTCCGTGCTGAGGAAGCAGGACACGCAAAGGTATGAAGTTGAGTGTGCTTGACAGGTCAGGGACAGGAGATCGGGTTAGAACCTGGCTTGAACCTCCCTGCAGAGTTCAGACTTTAGCGTCTGACTGTCATTCCCATGGGGAGAGAGTCAGCAGGAAAGGGATGCTAAGACTGGTACCATGAGGCAAAAGTAATAAGTACAACTATCCACAGACACCTCCATCTACCAGGCCTTGTGTCGGATGAGCAATTTATGATACAAACTTTATTTGGCAATCTTGACAACAAACTGCCACCTGGGTTCATCATACCAGTGTACAGAAGAGCTAATGCAAGTTCAAAGAGGTAAAGTCTCTCTGTAAGGCCACAGAGGTGCAGGCAGTTCAGACAGTGACTTGAGCTATAATGTAGGTCAGGATCCCTGAGCAGAGGACAAGATCTGGGGAGCTCTGCTCACTGTTATCCCCACAGTTGACCTTGTTTATGGAGGAACTTCTCTGTGACCAGCTCTGAGCTGGGACGTGGATGGGGGAATGCCAGAGTCCCATTCTGTCTGCAGACAGGCTTTATTTGCCTTATGTAGCATTTATTTCATATATTTTAGAATTAATGGGTAATATTCAAAAAGTCGGGCATTACATGTAAAACCCCCCTCTAGTTCTTTGTTTTTTGAAAACATAGGTATCAAATCCCACATTTCCTGAAACAAAGTTCGGGTAGAGAACGAGAGACCAGATTATCTGCCTGGCATGTATGTGGAGCTAGCGCCGTTGAAGTTTCTTCATTCTTTGTTCTAGCAAATATTTATTGAACACTTAGGAGATGATGACCATTGTCTTAGGCACTGAGTATACATGATAAACAGAACTTAACACTTCTGAGAGCAGAAAAGTAAACAAATGAAGGCCATGTGGGGGTGAAGAGCTATTGAGAAAAAAATAAACAGGTAGGGACAGAGAGAGGGGGCTGGTGGTGGCAGAGACAGGAGGGAGAAGAGAATAAATTGGCAGAGTCTACTGACAAGCTGACGTCTGAGTATGGAGCCACAAGGAGTGAGTGGGGAAGCCGCGGACACCTGGGGAAGGGGAATGTTCTGGACAGAGGAGTGGCCAAGGCCTTAGTGGGGAGTGTAGCTGATACATTTGGGGCCTACCAAGATGACCAAGGGGCAAAGAGGTCAGGAACACCCAGGGAGGGGCGCCAGGCTGTGCAGGGGTTAGCTCAGACCATGCTAGAAGGGGTACAGGTGACACAAGCAGTTGTGTTCTTGGAAGGATTTTCCTTCCTGGCACCACATCCTCCTTCTCTTCCCATCCCTTTGGCTCACAGGGCCAGTTGTCTGCTCCACTGAAGCTGAAGGGACCTGAGAGTGAGAATTCCATCATGTTACCAGTCAAAGAGTAACCTGGAAATAGATGGTAGGCAGGATAACAGTTCCTATAATAATTGTTTATTTTATGGATGTGTGTGCACTCACTCACCGATGAAGGTGTACAATCAAAACTATTTGGAGAATACTACCCTAGAGAAATAATCCAGCATTCCAGCCTGTATTGCAGCCGATAATAATCTCCAGTGTGTCTTCCTTGAGTGGTGTTGAACTCCGAGGAAATCGGAAGTGACTTTTAATCTATCGACAGACTGGGCAGCAGGAAAGGTGGACGTCATGAAGCCACACTGAGACGGAGAACGCATCACGAATGATGGATGTGGCATTCCCCAGTGTCCTGCTGACCTTTCGTTCTCTGCTGTAACTTTCTTCAGCATTGAGCAGCCTTTGATGCAGAAAAACACATTATATAATCTCTTTCCTGGGAACTAGAGGCTCAACTCAGGTTCAGAAGTCAAACCAACAGCCATGCCTGCCACAGAGAAATAATGATGGATTCTTTACATATGCAAATATATTCTGGATGATACTTTGGAGTTGTAATTATAAGATGCTAGAAGATAACAAAATTAATATTTTAAGTATCCTGCCCTATTTAAATGACAGTTAAGCTTTTGGCTGGATCAGGAATCAGCACATTGTTTCATTCTGTTGGGTAAATACTCATCAGCCTGCGATGACATACTGTAATTATTGAGGGCTTGAGGGAAAATAAGATTTTCTTTGAGACTCAGCTTTGGCTCATGACATCCTTTTAGCCAACTGGGAGAAGCTCTTTGACCACAGAAGGAGTTCCTTTGCCACCAGGTAGGTTGTGGGAGCAAGCTGAAACAGGTTTCCTGAGCTCAGTGTTAGAGTCTAATTCTACACTTGGATAATTGGATCAACAGCCAGTTCTTATTGCCAATAAATAACAGAATAAATTTCAGGCTGATTAGCTGTGCAAAGCTATTATTTGCTTTAACGGAACATGTACTGAATTTGCTCCCGCAGCCGAGGGTGGGTGCTGACAAATGTACAGGCACGTATCTCTACCAGGTGCCCTGTGAGCTCCTACAGGGGCAAGATCTCATTTAATCCTCACCCCAATCTTATGCTTTAGGTGCATGAATTATCCCCAGTTTAGAGGGTGGAGCGAACTGAGGTTTGGAGAGGCGAATTTTCTTGTCTAAGGATGCACAGTGAAGGGCAGAGCTGAGATTTTAATTCAGGAATACCTAGATATCTTGAGAGATGATTTTTGCAAAGATTACTGGACCATCTGCAGCACTCTTTTAATCTAAACCTTTTTCAAAAAAAGGAAAAAAATCAAAAGGCACCCTCAGGATTTATAAGAGGGAAGATTTCTTCCACGGGGCACAGGAAAAACCTCCCTCCAGCCCCACCCACCACCCCAGGGCTTTCAGAGTCCTTCCTCCTGGACTGTGGCCCCACTGTCTCATTCAGGTTCAGCTCCCACCTGTCTCTGGTTAGAGCCCGCGAATCCAGGAAGGGGCGCGCCCTCTAGCGCCAGCGGCTCCATTTTTAATGATCTATCTAATTAAATCAGCAGACCCGCTCGCTGAAATGCAGACAAGTTCACAGAATGCAGCTCAAAATTTCAAATTTCAAAGGATCACAGGCCGTCTTTGGAGGTCATCCACAGGGGTCCTGCCCATATTGGGAACATCTGCAGGGTTTTTCTGCTTTAGAGAGAGGATGAGGTCATTATGGTTCCCCTACCCCAGACTTCTTTACTTACTGTAAATGAATAACCAAAGCCAACATGGAGTTTTCAAATACACGGTCTATTTTAAACACACACATTTGAAGAAGTAAATGATTTTACATTGCAAAGGGTATAATACTATCTACAGGATACTTACAGGATTTGGGAACATCATTCCTAGTGCTGTACAAGAAATGTGATCAGTTCCGAGTGGGGTGATGGGGTCTGTTTTGCTCATTGCTATCAGTGTGTCTCTGTCCCCGGATGCCGAGCTTTCCCTGGAGGTCAAAGGGCAAAGTTAATTGCTGTCAAGAATATGAACCCAAACTGGGTTCTTTCTCCCTTCTCTACTAAGACCACCTTATGGAAGCTTTTGGCTTCTGTCTTGTTTCTAGTGCGTGGGAACGTGTGTGGGTGTGTGTTCATGTGTGTGTGCAGTGGCTGCCTTAGTGAGTCAGTGGTGGTGGTCTGCACTTTATCTCATACCAACGCCTGAAGGAGATGCAATAATTAACTCCATTCTTGTAGGGGGAGGGAGGAGCGCAAAGATGCAGCTATAAGCATTGAGGAGTGAGGACCTGAGCCCAGGGACATCAAAATCAGGAGTAACAGCTAGGCTATTCTGAGTCTGCATGAAGGATACAGAAGAAAACTTGGAATCAGGATGACAGAAAGACTGGCTAAACAGCGGAGGATGGGCTAAAGGCTGGGCAGGGTGCAGATTCCCCACCTATAGAGCCAAGTGCTGGCAATTGTTTTGTAAGATTCAAAGGTCCTTTTGATAGTAGGATACAATACTCTTGAGACTCAGATGAAAAGCAAAACTCTTTGTTACCTATAGCTGCAAAGGAGAGAAGGCTGCCAGGCAGAGCTGCATGGGCAGTTGCACCCACAGACGGCAAAGGCTGTAGGGCATATTATGTAAGGCAAGTAGGGTGTGGTTAGCTGAATTTCCAAGAGGCCCTGTGGACTAGCAATTTGAATACATTCTTGGGTTCTTGGGAAGTGGGATATTCCTAGTTTTTTGGTACCTGGCCCCAGGGTACTTAGGGAGGTGTGTAGTGGCTTGGAGTATGGAAACCTCATAAGGGAAGTGGTTGGGGTTGTGGAATTAATCAGACACTGGAGAGGGGAACTGCTCCCCCTGCCTCAAAAAGAACTAAATGAAGCAGTGAACTAGAAAAATTCCTCCATTTCCCATTAGGGGAAACTGAGGCACAGAAAGTTGGAATGACTGATTGCAAGACAAGCAGCTAGATGAGCAGGGCCAAGTCCCGGGCATACTTGTCCTTTGTCTCAGCCTCCTTCACTGGCGGTTTTATTGGTGAAACCATCAGTCTTGTTAGCACTGGCAATCCAATACTGATGACCAGGCATTTCTTCCTGTGTTGTTATTATTCTAACATAATTACTATGGGAAACATCTGTTGTTGAACAAAGCACTGTAGGCATAGCCATGCCTGATTGGTTCCTATTAATTCCATTCATAAATCATGGGCTAAAGTGGATGCAGGAACAGAGGTGGATGTGAAGGGAGCTGTGAATGGTGAGCCAACCATTCTGGTTTCCTGGTAAGGGAGCTGCTGGAACCTTGCCCATCCCCCTGCTGGCTGCCTTCTCTTCCCTCCAGCGTCTCCCTTTGTGTGCACTTTCCTCTCGGATCCCCAAATGTTAAAAATCACAGACATGGGATCAGGTACGTTCCTGGAAGATATTTCTCCAACCATCACTGCGATCTGCCCAGATCTGCCCATACTCTATAAGCTTTGTGGGGAGGGAACCCTCTGTACAAGCTGTCCTCCTCTGTACAAGCCTCACCCCAGTATTTCAGGTCATCCTCATGACCCTGCTGGGAAAAGACCATGCTCTCTGCAGCAGGGAATTCAGTATCTTTTGAGAGACAGCTTTGAGTGTGTCATTGGCCCTGGCAGAGACAGAAACTTTGATATGAGCAGGGAGGAAATGCAGTGACCAGTGATTGTGCCTCTGGACCTGACCATCCTGTCCTTGGTTCTATTGTATCTGTCAAATAATAGAGTTAGGTGGGCCGAACAATGGCCACAGAAAGAAGGGAACAGTAAATCCAAGAGTGAGCTTGAGCAGGACCCCAAGCACCCACCATGAATATATGCCCACTTGTCAGTGTGCACCTGCAGCTAGGTGGGGGTCCCTACGCCTGAGTGAGGAGGAGAACACTCAAGCTTAGTTTAAGGAGGGACCCATCGGCGTGTGGGTGCAAGACAAGACTCACAGCTGCGTCATTCTAGCCACACTCAGGGCAGCTCTGGAAGGCAGTGGAGAGGGGAAATCCTTCCCCTGGGCAGAGCCTGTGTCAGGACTCTGTCTAGCTTTGCACAGGAAGAGACATAGCTCGAGCTGAGAATATATATGATCTTATGGGCAGTCATGAGTGGCCTGGTGGGTTGGCCAGGGATCTGAGAGATTGAGGGAAAGTTCTGGGCAAGAAGCAGTTGGGTGGACATGTGGGATGGGCATGGCGTGTGAACATGCCTTTATCCTGTGTTAGCAAGCTGGTGCTTACCAGAAACACAGGGCTCTAGAGAAGAGCTGAACAAGGAAGCAGAGAAAATGTCTCAGCCCACCCGTGTGAGCTGATCTGTTTCTGTCCATCCCAAACCGGCAAGATGGACACGTGCTGGGGGTGGCAGCTGCGGCCGCAGAGTCTGGGAGACCCAGAGGCAGTGGCACAGTCTTCACTTCCCAGGGCTGGTCCAGGGACAGCCGGCTCTGAGTGTCCAGCTGCCGGCCACACAGAGCAGCTCTGAGCCCTGTCGGGGTGACATCCACAGGGAGGCGATGTCAGTACAGGTTCTCTGGGAAGTTGCACCCTGATCCAGTTAGGGGTGCAGGGGATTTCTGGGACGGTGTCTGCAAGAGGAAAAGGAGGGAGGCTGCAGAGAAAGGCCTGGTGGGCCCAGGGCTCGACCTCGAGCTCTGGATCCCAAGTCACATCTGTGGTCAGGTGTCCATGAGTAAGCAGGACAGATGTCATGGAGGGGTTATTTCCCCCACGCTTCTTGGCCCAGGGGCTGTCACTGCTGCTTTGGTGAGGAGAGAAGCCTCCATCCATAGGATGCCTTCCAGGCCACCAGCCACCTCTCCACAGTCCTCGCCTGGAGCTCCTGTTCTCACTCCCGTCTCCTGAAGAACGACAAGCATCAACTCCTGCCAGCCACTTACTCCTGCTTGCTTGGCGTAGCACAGTCAGGTCCTGGGAAGGCCTCGGGGCACTTTGGGGGGAAATCACCCCCTTACCGAAGCCGAATCTCTGTGCTGCATATGGAGACTTGGAAGCCCCCAGGCAGATCCCAGGCTCCTGGGGACCCTCAGCAGAGAGTGATGCCAGGAGGCCTGTGGGGGCCGTGGGGGGAAACACCCACTTAACAGGTGTTTCCTCCACCATGTAGCCGCTACCCTGCACGAAGCACAGGCTGCATGGCCGGTTTGTTCTGGGGGGCAAGTGCTTTCATCTGACATTTGGATTTGGGAACATTTCCCCCTCCAGTTGCTCTTGAAAAATGCAAACTTGGCATGAGAAAAGATGCACTTTAAACAAAAACAAAAACTTAATTCCAATTCTACCAGTCCCGTTTTCTGCTCACAGGACTGGATGCAGCCTGGATTGTTATTCACCCCGCTGCACCATTCAGGAACATTTTCCCATAATGAGGCATTTAATGATGAGCACAATAGCAATTCCAGTGTTTTTCTCTGACTCCAGTGTCTGTCAGTAAATAACCAGGATAATAATAATGAGCATTTTATTCAGCAGGTCTCAGGGTTAACTGTGGCCATGAAGCTGTGCTAAGTAAGCTCAGTCTCTGGGGCTTAATGGCGACCTCCCATCTCTGCAGCGCAGAGGAAACTGGGAAATTCCTGGTCTGAGTGATGGGGCTGGTTTACTTTGTGACACAGCCAGCTCATGATTCTGTCCAAGATTTGGTTTCGTGGCCTATAAAGGGAGGGCATTCGTTCAAATCAGGGACTACACACTCATGATTTATGAGTTGAATGTGTTTGTTTGAATCATAGTTTCCCCCTTTCTTAGGGAAATTTCAGGCTCACATACAGCAGAAAGACCAGTAATGAAATTCCACATCCCCATGGCCAGCTTCTGCCACTGTGAACGTGGAGCTAGTTTTGTTTCAATCCTTTTTCTATTGGTCTTCCTCTTAGATTATATCAAAGCAAATTGCAGACATCTTATAACCTTGTGTGCACTTACAAAAGACAAGGACTCATTTTTAATATCGTTGGAATACCATTAGTGTTTTATACTATTAGTACTAATGGTATTGTGACAGTATTAAATTCACTAACTTAATATTAATAGTTAGCCCTACCCTCAAATAGTCAGTTGGTGTTCAAATTTCTCCAATTGTGTCTTAAGTATGTTTTTCTCTTCTTCCTTCTTGTAATACCTCGTGCATTTCTAGAGTACTGCAATGACTCTAGCCATGATGTGATTTTTAAAATATGCTATTATATTCTCTTTGCTAAAATTAAACCATTTTTGCATCAATATTACTAAATTCATCTAGTTTCCTTTTTCGGAAGGTAAAGAATCTGTCAGCTTTTGGGATTGATGTTACATTTGCTTCATTGAAAAACTGGATACTTTTTTTTTTCCCATGCTGTGGCATAGTTTAACTATGTAGCTGTGGGGTCATGTGATCTTCTCAGGTTTGGTGAAATTTTTCTGTTTGCTTTGCGATTAGTGAATTATTTGCCACAAGAGATTTCCAGTGAAAACTAAATGTTGTGGATTTCATGGGAAACAAACAAGCAGAAGGTCAGTAAAACCTTTGCCCCACGTTCCTGCCGTAACTACCACACCCAGCCACGTCTTCATTTGTTTGTGCAGCAACTAAGTGGCTGGAGTCGAGTTCTTGCTGCTCCGAGACCTTCCCCAGTCTCTGTCTCACCCATCTCATCCCTCTGTAACATCTCTCAGACACTAACGTGGTGGTCTTCGTATTCCCTGGCAAAGTACTCCTGGGTGTCCCCAGCCCAGCTGCCGACCTGGCTGGAGGAAACACCCAGCCTCTCTGACTGGTCTCATGGCATAATCAAGACAGTGACCTCAAGTGGGCCCATGGGGCTGCCTGGAATTGCCCTCACCTGCTCTCCTAGCTGACTATCCCGAGCCATCAATACTCCTTCCCTGTTTTCATGCTCAGCTCATGTCCAAGCTTCCACATTTATTAAGGAAATAAAACAACAGAGAAAACTTTGAAAAGAGTCCACCAACCTCTCTTCTCCCTGAGCTAAGTCTAGGACATTCAGCTCTGCCTTACCTGCTACCCTGTGCAAGTTACCCAAGACAAACTTTCCTTTCCAGATGGCACGAAGTCGCATCTATTCTTGCCTTCTGAGGACATAGCCCCAGCCTCTCCCCTCTCCCCACTTATCCTCATCCCCCACGAGCTCCTGCTCAGGGCCTCTGCACTGCTCTCTCTCTCCCTGGAGCATCCTCCCTGCAGGAGCCAGCACCGGGCCCTGCCTCACCCTCCGGCTCTGTGCTCCACTGTCCTCCTGTCTGACAGGTCTCCTGACCTCCCTATTTATAATGACACCCCACAGAATTCCTCACCCCATCCCTGCTCTCTGGGTCTCCTCAGCACTTATCTCCACCTGGCCCGCTGTGTATTTTACTTATTTTTTTATCTTGTTACCTGCACGGTAGCTTCACAAGGCTGGGGGTTTTCAATGTTCTGGGTTGTGCTCTGTTTTCATTTCACCAACAGTGTCTGGATCACAGGAGAAGCTCTGCTATTCATGAGGGTGGGTTGGCAGTCCTTATTCCTCGATTTGGTTCAGGTTAGAGTCCCTTGCTTTTGTAGTACAAGGAGTCACAGCCAGGAGGCTGCAATATCACAAGCCCTGGCATCTTGGTCTACCAGGGCCTCTGGGACAGAATATCATAGACCTGGAGGCTTAAACAACAGGCATCTATTCCTCACGATTCTGGGAATTCTGAGACCAAGGTGCTGGGAGATCTGGCATTGGCGAGGGCCTGCGTCCGGGTTTGCAGATGGCTACCTTCCTGTCGTATCTTCACGTGGTAGACAGTGGACAGTGAGGAAGCAAGCTCTCTCCTGTCTCTGCTTCTTCTTCTTCTTCTTTTTTTTTTTTTACAGTAGCCTTTTATTTTTCATACCTATTATGCCATGAATTCATGGGGAAACGATTCCAGCAGCTCCAGGAGGTGCCTTGCCATTGAATGTGACAAAGCTTGCTATGCCTATTATGCCATGAATTCATGGGGAATTGGTCCCAGCACCTGATGCTCCTGTTCCAGTGGTTCTCTTGGTTCTCCTGTGTACGCTGTACACCTGCCACGAATTCACAGGGAATTGGTCCCAGCACCTCCTGTTCCTTTGGTTCTCTTGGTTCTCCTGTGTATGCTGTACACCTGCCATGAATTCATAGGGAATTG
>NW_003852494.1:5791534-5795536 GCF_000181295.1 Otolemur garnettii
CCAGCACCTCCTGTTCCTTTGGTTCTCTTGGTTCTCCTGTGTATGCTGTACACCTGCCATGAATTCATAGGGAATTGATCCCAGCACCTGATGCTTCTGTTCCAGTGGTTCTCTTGGTTCTCCTATGTGCTACACTGTACATCTATTATGCCATGAATTCATGGGGAACAGGTTCCAGCACTTTGTGCTCCTGCTCACCTGGTTCTCTTGGTTCTCCTGTATACTACACTCTATGCCTACTATGCCATGAATTCATAGGGAATGGGTTCCAGGAGCTCAGGCTCCTTTCCGTTGGTTCTCACAGAGTGGGCTTCTCTGGGTGGAGCAGGCTGGCGCTTCAGTTGAACCCAGGTACCTTTCTCTTTGGCTTCCTTCTTTTTCTGATCATTTTCCTTCACACGTTTCAGGAAGCTATCTCGGCTCTTAGAGTACTTATATGCTCAATATGAACATTAATCCTCTTGACAAGAATCTTGCCCTTAACTTGTTTGTTTACAATGATGCCAACAGCATGCTGGGTAACATCATAGACTCTTCTAGTTTTGCCGTGGTAACATTTATGCAGCATGCCTTTTTCAACAGTACCCATTCCCTTGATGTCTACAATATAACCTTTCTTATAGATTTGCATATATGTGGCCAAAGGAACAACTCCATGTTCTATAAAAGGCCTAGAGAACATGTATTGGGTGCCTCTCTCTCCTCTTTCCCTTTGTGTTTGTCATTTTGGAGAATTACTGGAAGATGGCATCTCCTGCCAAAAAAAAGCTCTCCTGACTCTTCTTACAAGGACTCCCATCCATCATGATGGCTCCCTCCAGTCCGATAGCCTTATCTAAATCCTGTCATCACCCAAAGACCCTAATCCCATCTCCCAGGGGCTCAGGACCTTGACCCGTGGCTTCTAGAGAACACAAAGATTCAGTCCAGAGCAAGGGGATGAAGACTGACAAGGTTGCTGCAACTGGATCACTGGCCAGAGCTTCAGTCTGCGACAGACAGACTTGATGTCCCGAGTGTCTGTTGTGAACTTCCCCTTGTCCTTGTCCCTACACCTGATGGATATGACCTCCGTGCGCCCTCCCTCCCTGGCCTGGTTCTTAGCAGCCAGACTCCGTCCTGCCTGTTCCCTCACCTGCACCGTTTGCCTGGGGATGTGTGTTCAGTTTGTTTTTTAAAACTCAGGTTTTTCCTTATAATACTGTGCATCTAATCATTTCCCTCCCCCCCCCTTTTGAACAAATATTAATTAAGCATCTGCCATGTGCCAGGCATTTCTGTGTTTGTGTTTGTTTTCTTGGTTGTGTCCATCTTATCAGTGAAATTGAAGGCGCGGCTGCTAGCAGAGAACCCCAGTGGGCTGGATGTGTGGGAGCCCTGAGGAGAGAGGACAGAGGCTACTGCAGTGAGCAGGAGTGGGGACATCCCACCATGAAGACAAGGACTCTGGTGGGAGAGAGATCACAGATCTGTAAAAAAAGTCATAGCATAAAGTGATTTTGAATGCTGATGGCTGCTAAGAATAAAAGAAAACAGGGTAATAATGTGTGACTGGGACAGAGGCTTTGATCTAGGAGGAGCAGGGCAGTTTTGGCTGTGGGATGTGGACAAAGAGGTGACCAGCAGGGCCAGCTGTGGAGAACCATGGCTCTGAGGAGGGAGTGGGCTTGGTGTGTCAGGGGCAGCAGTCCTGGGCTAGGGCAGGAGAGGAAGAATTACTGAAGGATTGATCTCTGTCTTGGAGAGGATATTTTGATGACTAAATTGCAGTTATGTTCGTGGCCTAACTTAATCGCAGGACAGGCTGTTATTTAACAGTGAGCAGTAAAGTCGCAGGATCTACTAGTCTTTTCATCAAGGATCTGGGAAATAGGCAATTCATAAATCCGAAAGCGGCAGGAGAGGGGAGGTAACATTCTGTTTTGATCCCGTGCCACAAGTTGTAGCTTCAGTGTATCAGATAAATGTGGGTAGGGAGGAGATAGGAAGCATTCTAGCATGGGCAAAGCCACAGCTGCAAGTCATCATCAGTGTTTCCTCCTCTGGCCCCCCTGGGCCCAGAGCCCCTCCCAGGGAGGCTGCAGTGGCGCTGAGCTGTGGACCCACAGTCCCAGGGTCATGACCAGCAGGAGGACCTGGTGGGGATGGGGGATGGTGACTCACTACGTGAGGAGCTTCTGAGTGTTCACAATGCTTCACTCATCTCACCATAGGTGCTTTTTGCAGCAGGTGGGACAGGTGCCCTCACCTTTATTTCACAGTTGGAGAAATGAAGCAGGTAGGACGAGTATGATATTACCATGAATTAGAGGAAGATCTGGACGGTGTCATCACACATCAGGCTGTGTCATCTGACCCCAAGGGCCAGAGTTACTAACAGCAGTACTTATAAGGGGTTGGCCCCTTGCTGTCCTTGGTCCTGAAAAACGGGGCCCCAACACTGTGGTTAGGGACTATGGATAATTCAGCATTGATTGCTGTGCCCTTTGTGAACCGCTTTGGCTGGAGTCAGGCTGGGGGTGGTTTCCAGTATGCAAATTAAAGAAAACCACCAACTCCCTGGAGTTGAGACTCTTCCTATGCAGTTCTGAAACTCTTAGAAAAACCATTACTTTTCACCCTTAACAAGGAGGGAGGAGAAGAGGCACTGGGGTTGGGAGGAAGATTGAGATGCTTCAGTTGGTTCTGAAACCTCAGAGTCAAACCAATGTCTGGCATTCATGAATTTTCATCCCACCAGTGCTGTTAGACGCATCCATTTAGTGTGACATCACAAGCTGTGGGAGGAAGAGCCCTGAGAGCTCATTATCATGAGCTGTCTCAGAGCGTTTGGGAACAAGTTCTGAATTAATTATAATTTCATTTGAATAATGAGCACACGCTATTTATTTTATTTGTTGAGCTGCTTCAAGGTAACCATAATTCCTCCCCTCCGCAGCCCCCTGGTTAATGCCTGCTGGCTCTGGCCTGACCCTCTTCGCTCAGAGGAAATGAGAGTGTTATTTTTAACTCCTCCTTATTGGGAAGAAAGTCACATAACCAGAACATTGTGGGAGTGACCATTGGTTATTCACCTGAGAAATGGTTTGGGGTTGGCCATATGTCACTTTCCGCCTGTTTTGACACTGCTCATTGCTATAAACTCTGTAGGCACCTAAAATCTGGTGCATTTAATCTCCCCAAATTATATCCTCTCAGTCTGTCATAGAGTCATGGTTTAATGCAGTCACTGCCTTTACTGGGCAGTGAGGCAAAGGTGGATGGCATTGTGACAGGTGCATTAGCCTACTGTGAGTGCAGTCAGAGACTCAGCCCAGGGAAGGGAGTTCTAACTCACAAAAAGTCCAGATGCACTTGATGTCAGCCTGGGTTTGGAGAAAGGATGGGAATTTTTCAACTGGAAAAGTTAAATTTGTATCCACAGTTGGCTAATGGGGCTTGGAGCTTTCCATGGGTTCACTAACCAGGCTGACAAAGGAAGTTTCCTGTGTACATTTTCCTTACGAACTTCTGGCAGATGTTGAGGTAGGGCAATGGCATCCCTCAGAGGGGATGGCGAGAAACCAGATTCCCACACCCCAATAGCTAAATTCCCAAAACCCATGGCTGTGGCAGTATCTAGCTGTCTTTCTTCATTAAAACTGCCCATACACAAATCCAAGTCAGAGCTCTGAACGGTAAGTGAAGGCATCAGAAGTGTCGGTTTCCTTTTGTGAGTTTGCATCCTGAGAACACACACCAGCACTCACAAGGACTCCGAGGCAGGAAATGGTGTTTGGAAATTGGGCTGGAAAAGATAGCGCTGTTGTGCTCAGATCAATTTCACACTTAAGTGACATAAAGAGTACTTTAGCAAAGTATCTCAAGAATGGAAGAAAAAGTATCCAATGTACACAGCCCTACTTTGAAACTAATTCATAGCTTTTATAGGAATGCCATAACCTAATTATAGCCTTAGAATATGGGCAGGGGGTGGGAGGGGGAGATGAGGGGGGTGGATGG
>NW_003852494.1:5795633-5798626 GCF_000181295.1 Otolemur garnettii
TTATGTTAACCAGTTTGATGAGAGTATTTCAAAATGTATATGAAAACAGCACACTGTACCCCATGATTGCATTAATGTACACAGTTATGCTATAAGAAATTTTTTAAAAAAGAGTAGTTTATATTTTTTATACTGTTAGGGTTTGGGGGAATGGATACACATTCTTTATACATTTGTTATTGGTCTTGGAATTTCACAATTAGAATCTCAGTTATTTTTGATGTTTATGTGCTACCTTGTGTTAGTACTGAGTAACAGAATATTCAACTAGCAAGCCTTTAAACAATAGGAGTGATTTTCTCATACTAAGGAGCCTAAAGCCGGTAGTTTTGGGGTTGTTCAAGGAGTTTTTCAAATTTCCAAGGACCCAGTCCCTTTTTGTGTTGCCGCTGATCCCTCCTTAGCATTTTGGTTCATCTTAGTCTTATCTCCTCATGGTCACAGAGTGGCTGCCAGGGCTCTGAGCATCCCATATCCAAAAGCAGTAGGAAGGCAAATGTGTGTGTACTTTAGTTAGTTAGAAATGTATTTTCTCATGTAACATGAAATCAAGACATTACCATTCCAGAACTGATGCAGCGGATCATGCCTTTGTCTCTCTGCTGTGCCATCTGCCTGTGACTGTCATTGCCTTGGGCTGTTTCATAGGGAAGACAGGATAAGCAGAGGTCAAAAGATGAAGAGAAATGCCCAGTGAGCCCTCTGTTCTCATGCTGTCTTTTAGAAGCCACACCTAGGGAACTCCATTTGCTTCTCATTGGCTGAAACTGCAAGACAGGTCTTAAAAAAAACAAAACCTAAATACCCTGAGATTCTAATTGTGAAATTCTAAGACCAATAACAAAGATCAGGATCTTTTGTGGTCTTTGAGGATAGACTTCTCCTAAATAAGCAGGATATCAGAGCTGCTGATGCTTCAGATACTAACAGAATTGGGGAGAAATTTCATTACTCCCACAGGGGAGCTCCTGTGGAGAGCAGGGTGGCCCAAGCAGGTCCAGGCTGGCTGGAACAAGGCAGAGGATTCTTTCAGTACCCCCTGGTGGGCGGGGACTGGAGAACAGTTTCCTCAGCAGCTGGGAGATTGCATGTTTTGAATCCCCCTGTCACCCAAGGAGGGCGTGCTCACTGCCTTTCTCATGGACTGTCCAGAGGGGAGCAGGGGTGTGGGTTTGAAGGCCACTGGTGGTGCAGTGTACATAAGACTCTCTGGTACACCTGAGAGTCTATGGAGTTACCATAGACCAGGGTACCCCTGGCTTTCAAGTGCTGGCTGGGAGCCTGGATATTAGGGAGAGACTCAAACCTGGGCTTCAACCTCTGGCTCAGGCTTGGCTGGATGCTAGGGGGAGGAGCTCCATGCCCCAGACAGTTCTCCTGAGGAGGGGAAAGGGAGAGAGAAACTATGGGTCTGGGAAGAGAGAAACTGTCCTGAGGTTTCAGCCAATGAGAAGCAGATGGAGCTCCTGGGCAAGGTTTCTAAGAGTGTAGAGGAAACTGAGCCCCAATCTTTGGCATAAGACCTGCTTCCTGCTTGAGCGACCTGGAGAATCACGAGAATGGTGTGTGAGTTATATACATGCAGTAGATCAGAAAACTGGCCTCTGAGGGAGAATGTGTATGTGAGGTGTGGCAATACCAGGCCTACTGGTTATGGTAAAGGTTCTCTGGATTCCAAAGGTCTCTTGAGGTCTTGTTTAAGGTCTGAGATTTTGCAGAACAAATTGGAGACCTTCTGTCTGACACTTTCCATATTCCCTCTTTTTAATGCTAATGTATGATGAGTAAATTTTAACTACTTTTTCCTGCTTTGTGATAGTAAATATGAACCTGAGGTTGACTCAGGAGGGCTCCTCCCAGAGTTCCTCAGCGCCCCTCCCCCCCAGACTTTGTGTCAAGGCTCTTGATTCCTCGTGCCAAGACCCCTCATCTGGTGACCCCAAGCCCCATCAAGAGAGCAGGAAAATAGAGGTATTGTTGGGCATTTCCCTTCGCCTTTTGTCCTCTGCCTTATCCCCTCTTCCCTATAAAGTAGCCCACGGGAATAATAGTCACAGACTGATGGCACAGCAGAGAGACAAAAGTGACACCCATTGTCTGGCTGCAGCAGCTCTACAGCATTAGCCCATAATGGAGTTTTGGGGAGCATGAGCCCTTTGTGCCTAGTGTGATCCCTCCTGCTTAGGGGGCGCCCATCTGTGAAGATGAGGTCATGATAATAGCCACCTCACGGCTGTTGTGTTGACAGTGGATGAACAAAGGCAAAGGTGTCAACTAAGAGTATGGGGCATAGTAAGTGCTCAATAATCGCAGTCTGCAAGCTGGCTATGTTTTTCTTCAAATATAATGTAGGAAAAAAATCCATTATCTGTGATTTTATGTCAGTGTAGAATTCCACTAACCCCACTGGCTCAGATGCCCTTAATTTGAAAGTCATGATAATTGGGACAGCGTAAGTTGACAGTTCATAAAGAAAATATTTGACGATCCAAGAAAAAGCAGCCAAGTTAACATCATAAATGTGAGTAATGAGCAGGATTATTGCAGACTCGTAAAGGAAAAAAAAAATAATAGCAACAGTTTCAGGCCTATATCTCCACTGGCCTGATAAGGGCAAATCATTATTAATTATTTATTTTAAATAATAAAAGTGGAGGCTTGATGTTCGTCAATGTTATTTAAATTATCTTTGATGTGGGTTAGACAGTAATAACATTTTTTCCCCACATTCCTAATACTTTCTACTTTTTAAATTAATAGCAAGTAACTTTTTAACATTGAGCAGACTCAGAGTTCCCCACTAGGTCTGGACTGAAGAGTTTTGATGTATTTCTACTCTGAGTATTCAATAGAGTTTGCTTTGAAAAAGAGAAAATAAATAGTCACAAGAAAAGGAAAGAGAAATTAGAACTTGCTTTCACTTGTTGGCATTGGGCACATTCTGCTTTCTTGAGAACTACCAACTCTTTTAAAAGAATCTGTTCTTACTCTTT
>NW_003852494.1:5799660-5824105 GCF_000181295.1 Otolemur garnettii
GAGCCTTTGTCTTAGTTTGTTCTGGCTGCTATAACGAAATACCATGAACTGGGTAGCTTACCAGCAAAAAGAAGTTTATTTCTCACAGTTCTAGAGGCCAGGAGTCCAAGTTCAAGATGCTAGACGATTTGGTATCTGATGAAGGCCTGCATCTTGGCTCACATGGCAGAGGGGTGAATAAGCTCTCTGGGGTCTTTTATAGAAAGGCACTAATTCCATTCATGAGAGCTCCACACTTACGACCTAATCACCTCCTAAGGACCTCTCCTTCTAATGCCATTCTCTTAGGAATTAGGATTTTAGCATATGAATTTTGGGGAGACACAAGGATTCAGACCATAGCAAACTTTAAAGATCAAAGAGGCTCTTCTCCACCTGGAATGGATTCATTTGGTTTCTGCATGGGGACAGGAGAACAGGAAAGATAAATACCAAGTATTACTCACATATCTCCTAGGCCCTGGGATCCTGTCTGGACCCCAGTGCAAACTTCTCTGATATGAGTTCAGTCTCTCCCAGTTGTCAGTCGTTCAGGGAATCATCCTCTCAACTCTTTAGGGCATCTACTTGTCACTGTACACCGTCTCATGCCAACTTTGTGCAAGTTAGCATTTTTCTTTAACTCAACTTACTGCTTTACTTTAAGAACCATCATTTAAAGATAAATCGTGCGTCACTGGCGTAGATGTATTAGCTCATGTCTTCCCCTGTCATTACAGTTCTGAATTTCAGGACAAAAATCAATATATTTTGAATCATAACCTTGCATACTTCAGCTCATTTTCAGAGGCCATTGTTACCGTGGCAGCGATCAATGGGAAATGCCAACATGGCGTTCAGTGAGGAATACGACTCAGTAACTGTCCATACATAAATCCTGAACAACTGGGGAACAGTTTGGGCATTTATCCCAAGAAGCAGGATGGCATCAGAGGGAAATAAGCTGAGATTTTTAAAATAAGAAATAAGCTTAGTTTATTTCTCGGGAAATGTGCTGACTGAAGCTTAGGTTTCTGTGCATTTTACCTCAAAATAATGTAGTATAGATGCAATTTTCAGTTTTCCTTAATAGGTTCTGGGCTGTTCTTAAGGGTTTGAGAGGTTCCTAAACTTTTCTCTCCCATGACTCTCTGCCCAGAGTTTCCCAATTTTCAATCACCTTTGCATCACCCTTATGATGTTTTAAATCACGTTTTTCATATCATCTGTACCGTTAATTACTTAATATTTTGGAAAGAAATATGTTGACTAAATAAAATCTTTAAAACAGAAGGCACATGAACAGTATGGATGGAAAACCAATTTGCTAAAAATAGAAGATAATTAGGGAAATAGATAGAATGAAATATACCAGAGGTGAGCCTGCTGCTTCCTGTTCTTCACAGAGGAGACTAGTGCTGGTTAGGAGAAGAGGCATTAAATGTGGTGGGATATTCATCCACCGCCATCTTCGGTTTGGTTTGTATATCAGTTGGCAGCATTGTGCTCATCCCCCTGTCCATGGCACAGATCATGATTAGTTTGAACCAACCATGGTAATTGTATTTCTCTGTGTCTCTCATTGATGTTGGGATGCGTCATTTGACCCACTGACACATACTGAGAAGTCATCTGGCATCTTCTGAGAAAAAAAACTTTCCACTCTGATAAAAGTAAAAGTGATTCATGCAAGAAAACACCATTTCTGTCCCCTTTCTCCCATCAGTTTGGGGATGTACTGTGAAGCTGAGATGCCTGGATGTGTGGCAGCCATCTTGTTACCATGAGGTAGAAGCTTGTACTTAAGAGTCAAGCTGCTGAGGGTGGGGGACCAGAAGGATAGACAAGTCTGGAGCCCTGATGATATTGCTGAGTTGTTGAATCCATTCTGCATGCACTTCAGTGCTTCTGGCGAAGTCAATAATATCCTGATGAGGTAAGAATTACTAATGAATTCTCTGTTACTTGCACTGAACACATTCCTAAGAGATACATTTATCCTATTTGCTCCCATGTAGGTTATAGTTATTCCCAGCCTTTAATCCTTGCCATTCTGTGCTCTTCCTGCACCCACCTATACATATCCCACCATTTCTCTAGATCCTGTCTAATATTTAGCTCCAAGATACTAGAGTCAGGGTAAATCAGAGAGTCACATTCTTCTTGAAGGTGTCTGTGATTAAATAATTTAAACATATATTTTATATGGAACAGTAATAACAAAATTATTAAGGATGTGTGTGGACCAAAGAGGAGGGAAAATAAAATGAATTTTAAGTATTTTTTCTCTTTTTCTCCCCCTTTTGTCATGCTTCTTTTAAATATTTAACAATTATCTACTAAATGCCTGGCAGGTCTCATCAAGGCAGACATTTTCCTTGTTTTTATTATTGTTCTTGGTGATGGTGTTTCATTACGCCTCACTGCCTAAAGGTATCTTTGCTTATTCTGGGGCATAAAATGCACAGGCTTTCTGACAGCTGATTTGCACTTTTCAAATGCAAAATACTGTCCGGCTGAGCCAAATGGGTCTTAGAGTGGATGAAATAATGGAAAGTAAGAAAATGGAAATACTTTTTTCTGTTTGTTTCCTGATAGTTCAATTATAACCTGTTGTCTCTTTCTTAGAAATTAGATGTAAGTGGCTCCAGTGTTTTCCTTCTCTCAGGAATGCCTCCCCAAGATGGAGCCAGGATCAGGCGGTTATGCAAAAATGGTTGTTAAAAGGAAGGGATGTGGGCAGTGCCTGTGGCTCAAAGGAGTAGGGTGCTGGCCCCATATGCTAGAGGTAGGGGGTTCAATCCTAGCCCTGGCAAAAAGAAAAAGGAAGAAGTGTCCTTCTATTTGAAGTTTCTTTTCTTTTCTTTCTTTCTTTTTTTTGGTGGGGTGTTATTTCCCATTGCCAATTAGCATAGCGACCTAAGCAAACTAGTCACATGGAGGAAGTTCCAGCCTTGAACTTTCATGGTTATTTTTCAAAAGCAAAACCATTGTTAATATGGGGATTTTAGTCCCAGATTAGATTGTAGCAAAAGATGACGGGAGAAAGTGGCACTGGGACTGGCACGTCTGCAAGTGCTAAGGGAGGAAGAAGACGAACTCTCAGGCAGGAGTTCCAAGTTTTCTGAGGTGGTTTTATAGTTTCAGCTCACTGACTCCTGCTGCAAAAATTTATATTTGAATTAAACCAAGTAACCAACAGCTTGAAAACTATAAACGGAGGTTTAAAACTAATAAATTTAGGATTCTCAAAGGTTTTTTATCTTAAAAGATTCATGATGCACGGAATTGGAGGAAGGTCAGAGTGAACACATCCTGAATGAAAATTGCTGCAGGTGAGTGGCCCCTGTCAACTATCTGGTAATTGAGCTAAGTTCAACCCTGTAATATTTTTTTCTGTATTGAGGCATGTCAGGAAGCACAACACACTTGCTTCCCGTAGTCCATCTTCTGGGAGTGCTGGGAGGATCCTGCCACTCAGAACTAGAAACAAATTAATATTATACATGTATTATATGGGAAGTAAAGGCAAGGTTATGTGATGGGAAGATTTGGCCTCAGAAACAATAACTCCTTTGATGCAATTTGATGGACTCATGGGATGATGTTTTTTATACCATGATATACGATTCTGACCTCTGAAGGAAAGGAGGGAATTTTAAAATCTGTTTTCATATCTCTGCCAGAATGTTCAGCTCTTCTCCCCTGGGGAAATCATCAGTAATCTCTCATTGGCTGAGTGCAGAGGTTCACGCCTGTATTCCTAGGGCTCTGGGAGACCCAGGGGGGAAGATGGCTTAAACTCCGGAGTGCAAGACCTGCCTGAGCAAGAATGAGACACCATCTCTACTAAGAATAGAAAAAATAGCTGGGCATTGTGGTGGGCACCTGTAGTCCAGCTAATGGGAGTGCAAGACCTGCCTGAGCAAGAATGAGACACCATCTCTACTAAGAATAGAAAAAATAGCTGGGCATTGTGGTGGGCACCTGTAGTCCAGCTAATGAGGCAAGAGGATCACTTGAGCCTAAGAGTTTGAGGTTGCTGTGAGCTATGAGTGGCAAAGAAAGTTTTGTGCTTCTGGCAGGTTCTTCCCAGAGGTTCAGGTGCTGGACTGAAGACAAAGGAGCACGCACTTTGAGCACCTGAGTCCAGGAAAGATTTTGTAACATCAACATGTGACCCACCTGCAAAGCAGCTTTGTGCCTCCTCCTCTGGGGTCCTGGATTGTGTGGGTCCCAGGAGAGGGGTGTGTGAGAATGCCCATGGTGGGGTGGTTTGCATTCCGTCTGAAAGCAGAACACCCTTTGCTTTCTATTATAATCTTTTATGTATGGGCCAGGATACGAAATCCCTTTCTCTTTTCTCTTAGTCCTCGATTTTTTCATATTGAGCCTCCTAACTCTGCCCCTCGGAGGCTCCGATGTGACACCGACGCTGAAAACGCCAGTAGGAAGAAATGTATCTCTGTAGGTCCTGGAATTCAGATAAACATCTGAACTTCTGGACATTCGCTGTACAGGGTTTTATTGTTGATTTTGAGGGGCATAATCTATAACTACATCTAACTTTATAAAACTGAGACCATTATCTTGCTGGCCCAGGCTTCAAATAATGGTTGTAAAATGATTTTTGTTACTGCATTGCACTTGGAAAGAAAAACTTTTCAACAGGTATTATTAAAAGGCTTTTAATCCATGAAAGCTTAACCAGATAAAATGGGTTGAAAGCACCATGGCTACTTTATGGAGGATAAACTAGGCATAGTTATCTAATAAGCACCATTGGTATAATAAAGATTTTGGATCAAAGATGATGAATCAAAATTTTTTAAAATCCATTTCTGGCAGGAGCTCTCGACATTCATAACTTCTTTTATTGCATTCTGCTTCTTGGAGAGCTGAAGGCAGGTATGTTCTGTTACCTCCAAAGTCCCTGCAGCCTCCGAATTAAATTCCATTTTTTCCCTCCATTTATAAAGACACTTTTAGCCTATTCTGGCTGGAATAGTTTAGAGATTTTTAGAAAATGAAAAATCTTGGTTCTGAGCTTCATTGTATGTTCAGCATACATTGTATGTTCACATAATGCATTTTCTTATCTGTGTGTATCTCCAGAAATAATATTGGATAGTTTTTGCACACATTTCTTTTTCCAGGTCACATTTCCCTCCCTCCCTCCCCCTTCCCTCCCTCCCTCCCACTTCCCTCCCTCCCTCCCTCCATTCCTCCCTCTCTCTGTCTCTCCCTCTCTCCCCCTCCCTCCCTCCCTCTCTCCCTCCCTCCTACCCTTCCTTCCTTCCTTCCACTTTCCTCCCCTCCTTTCTTTTTCCTTTCTTCCTCTCCTTTCACAGAGTCTTGCTCTGTTGCTTAAGATGTCAGCCTAGCTCACAGCAACCTCAGACTTCTGGATGCAAGTGATCACCCTGCCTCAGCCTTCTGAGAAGCTGGGACTCTAGGAGTCTGCCACAATGCCTGACTTTTTCCCCCCTATTTTTAGTAGAGACAATGTCTTGCTCTTTCTCAGGCTAGCCTCAAACTTGTGAGCTCAAGTGATACTCCCACTTCAGCCTCCCAGAGTGCTAAGATGACAGGCATGAGCCACTGTGCCCAGCCTTGAGGAACACTTTGATACCACATCTGGCACTTGGCCTTTACAAAACTATTAAAATTGTTATATTCAAGTCACATTTGACTTCTGCAATTACAAGAAATAGAAGATATGGTATACAAGGTGACAAATGTTATGGGTGTATATTAAGTATTGCTATTTTAATACAATGTTTTCCTTTCCTAAAATGTGTATACATTTTTTGGCACTCTGTATTTGTGTGTACATAGATGTATACACACATACATATGCTACAATTATATACTGTACACTTAAACTGCCACCTCTCAACACGGGATCAGTGAGTAGAAGATGAGAAAATGGAATATAGTTTTCCAGGTTACATAGGATCCCATTTTTATAAATGTTAATATTAATCACTAGGTGATTTTGGCCAATTTTCAATCTTTCGACATATTTATTTTGGTTACTGAAGTGTGGTAGGAGATTAATATGTAGAATATAATGAGGGTGACTGAATTAGAAATTTTTCCCACAGGGAAAGATCAATTACAAACCTAGTTTAACTACCTTTTCTATAGTCTATGAGAGAAAAACACTTTGGCTTACAGTTATAGGAAAAAAATATATTCGAGACTCATGCATATGTATATTTAATCACATATTAAAATAAGTGTCAGATTAATTTTTCTCTTGTTGGCTTAACACACAATAAAGTAAATGGCCCATAAAGGAGAAAGAAAAGGTTTTCTTTAACAACAAAGGTTTTAAATATGCAAACATTTTGATAGTTAATAGGGCAGGTAATAAAATGAGTTTGATACATATTTTGATAGAGAGTTTACAAGGCTTTTATAAGAATTTTGGTTAGTGCCTGTGTTTAATATTTTATTCTATTACTTTCTGTCACCAGTTTGTCTGATAATTCTTACTATATTAGTATTAACATTCTTATAAATATTAAAGGCTGTTGTGATTAAGGCTGAACACCAGGAACTTTTACAAAACCCATAATGACTAGAAGTTGGAGATAATGGAACTGTCCTTTTAATGATGTCTTGAGTTTTTTTAAAGAATATTTTTAAAGTAGAAGCTGAATTTCATATTAAAGACATCCTGCTTCTGCAGGGATCGCTATCAATTATTCAAGACTGCCTGTATCAATCAAAATAATACTAGCTTCAGCAACAGATAAACCCTAAATCTCAGTTGCTTGACTCCATAGAAGTTTATCATAGTGAAGATTATTCCTTATTTAAGCCAAGTGTAATCAGCTGGTGGGGGAGGAGCATCAGGTAGTCACCCAAGGACCCAGGATCCTTCCATCTTGTGGCTCTGCCCTCATCTAGGGCCTTTACAGTTTTACAATGGGTTTGGCCAATAGATGGGGGAAGAGAATCAGTGTGGGGTATAAGATGGGTTTTTATGGATCATATTATTGACCCTGTGGAAGAATCTGCTGGTGCTCACCAATACTTGTTTTCTCCTCTTTTTCCTGGGCATGCTGCTCACCTCCTTTGCAATCCACTGGGACCATGAGACTATTTCTTACACATAAAATGAATGCAGAAATGGTGTGTGTAACCTTCCAGAAAATGCAGCTGAAAGCAGCATCTTCATCCCCATCCTTTTGGTTACTCTTCCATGGGTTGATTGCAGAAAGGTCTGAGGCTTATAAGGGTAGCAGAGCTACAAGATGGCAGGAGCTCATGACCCCAAGTGACTATGTGGTGCGCAGCCTCCCATGATTTTATCTTGGCTGATGACTTGTTTTCCAGTTTTCACACATCCACAGATGAAGAGAAATTTTCCCCCAGGATAGAATATACCCCAAATCTCACTGATAACTGATTTAGATAAAAGTTTTGATGCTGTAATGAGTTAAAACTTTGAGGGATATTGAGATGAGATATTTGGCTTTGGGAAGGGAAGGATATACATCTTGGGGGGCTACAAGATAGATTTGTTCTGAATTAAATTGTGTTCTTCCCCCCACAATATGTTGATGTTCTAACACAACAGAATCAGGGTTGTTACCTAGAGAGGGAATTAGTAAAGTTAACATGAGGCCATATTAAAGTAGAGTGGGCCCCTAATCCAGTATGACCAGTGTCCCAATGAGAAGATAGACATGTGAAGACAGAGAGGTCCTGAGAGAACACAACGTGACAAGAAAGGCGGAGACTAGGGTTGTGAGGCTGCCGTGAAAAGAGTGATACAGATTGCCAGCAAGCCCCAGAAGCCAGGAAGAAATGCATGGCAGGATTTCCCCACAGGTTTTCATAAAGAGTATGGCCCTGCTGACACTTGGGTTTGGGCTTGTAGCCTCTAGAACTGTGAAACGAGAGTAAATTCCTGTTGTTTTAAGCCCCACAGCCTGTGGTACAGTAATTCTCCCTTATCCACAGTTTTGCTTCCTGGGATGTCAGTTACACAAGGTTAATCACAGTCTGAAAATATTAAGTGGAAAATTCCAGAGATTCATGGCTTAAAATCGCATGCTGTTCTGAGTAGTACCATGTGGCCTCACATGGTCCTGCTTTGTCCCACCCTGGATGTGAACCATGCTCTCATCCAGGGCCAGTCTGGGTGCACCATCTACCTGCACACAGTGTATACAGGGCTTAGTACTAGCGCAGTCTTAGGCATTCACTGGGGGTCTTGGAATGTATCCTCCAAGGATAAGACGGGGAGAACTACCATGTTGCTATGGTGGCCATGGGAATCTAATACCACAGTCTTAGTATTGGTGACAAGGGATGTTTCCAAGACAAGTGCAGCCCAATTCCGTATGGTCTGGATCTTAGAATCGGCTCCTTTGTCAAGCAGTTTCATAAAACACATTGAGTTGAATCTAGAGGTTCACCAGGATATAGTTTCTCTTGACCTTCATTTCTTGCCTTTGGCTGTATGTGTCCTATTTTTGGACAAAATCTTCCCTCATGGAGGTAGCGTGGACTACCTGCAGCTCCAGCCCCATAGCCCTCCAGCTTTAAATCAGCAGAAAAGATGTCTTTCCTCAGTAGTTCCAAAATTCCCTGGCTGCATTCTGATTGAGTCTGGACAGGCGTAGAGGGCCTGGACTAAGCCTTCTGGATTCCACTCTGCTTAGGCATTGAGTTGATGGTTCCTGGTACCTCACATGATGGCAGAGCATCCAGGTGAGGGTAATGGCTCCTCATTGTCTCCTCATGGAGTGAGATGGTCCTGGTTAGCATAAGCAGCAGCTGATGGTGGGTTCAGGCAGTGCATTTGGCTGACCACAGTTCTTATAAATGTATCATAGCATCATCTCAGAATTTTAGCATAGCACTGGGGAAATAAGAAACTTGCTTAACACTTACCAAACTAATGGGGATTTAGCATGAACAGGCAGAGGTTATCATCAAAAACCTCCAGTCTGGTATTTCCTGAAATACGTATATTTTGGGCAAGGGATAGGTAGATAGTCATTGGTAAATAGATGGATTAGAGATTAATTGAGCTACAAGTAGACAACTCGGGGAGAGACTTATTGTTTCCGTGTGTTACAAGTACATTTTATATTTTTAGATATAAAGAATCTATGTATTTTGAGTGATAAACTGGAAAAATACCAACTTTACAGTTTTAAAAGCTTCTGAGATGATTTCAGAATTACAGAGAAGTTGCAAAAATAGTGCCGCCGGTTTTCCTATACCTCCTACATGCAAATTCCTTTTGTTAACATTTGATTTATTTGCAGGAGGTAAATAATGATGTTCTCTCGCGAGGCCAAAAGACATTGCTTTTGCGCCCTTCTACTCTGATTTGTGGAGGCACCTAAGGCTAAGTTTTCCTGAGCATTTAGGGGTTTCTGAAGTATAAATTGGGATGATTCTTGATTTTCCAAACTATTTGCTAGCGATTCATCTTTCTTAGTCTACTACTATCATTAAAATTCAGCATCGAAAAGTTTGAGTTCACGGTCTCTGCTCCTATAGTCTCTGTGGGTTTATACCTCTAAGATTTGATTTATTTTTCTTTCAGTAATGTCTTGAAAAGTAGTAAAAGTAATCACTCGTGTTCCGTCTGTTATTTGACACACACAGTTCGTTGAATTTTTATTTGTCCATTTGAATGCTTTTATTATATGTAGACAAAATTATAATCTGGTATAAAATTCAAATGTTTGCACATCAGTGAATCCAATTTAGGGCCGTGGTTAGCCCCTGAAACTACTCTCTGGATGTTAGCACTTTCTAGTTTGTCAGCAACGAACAAATTAACATGGATCAATGATGACAAACGGGTTTTCCTAAAATTTTTTATTTTAGTAGGTTTGAGCCAAAAGCTAAGGATTTTGTGGCATGAGGGAAAGATGGACAAGAGGAAGAAGGTAAAAACCTATCAGCTACTTTTGTTTTCTTACCGGTTTCTTTTACTTTTTGATATTTCAGATTAAAAATAAAATCTCACCCAAAACACCCACATAACTTTGTTCCTTGCAGTCTCAGGGAGCAGAGGCAAAGGTAATAACATATCCGTGACTTAAGTTTTCCCTTTTAAAGTTACATTTATTGATCCAATAGATTTTTATGCCAGGCACTGATGAGTAATAATCCCCAGGCTCCAGCCCTGTAACACCGCCTGACTAATTGACACCTGTGGTCCACAGATATTGTTTGCATTTTTTGTTCTACAGAATCAACCCACTGAGGGAATAATAGAGAGCATCTCCTATGTAGCTCGGCCAGTGAATAAGGGAATCTTTTCGCATTAACAATTGAAATTATTACTATGTATCTGAATTCTCTGTGCATTTGATCTCTTTTACTCTGCGGATCACATTAACCATCACTCACTTCATAGAAAACGATATATTCTCAGTATAGTGTAGGATTTGGGGTATGATTTGCATGTCAGAGACTAAATCAATTCATCCTAAAGGATTACATCCTTTCTATGAACATGATTGAAATTAAAATATTTTCAGAAAATATTTTTTTTTCCTGGCTTAGTTTAACATATATTTCAGTATTTGGGGGGTATTTTTTGGTGTGTGATAGGGCAGCAGAGGGGAGAAAAAAAGAGAGGGAGAGAGAGAGAGCAAAAGGAACTTAACTACATTAATTGTAGTTAACCCACTCCTTGAATTATACAGTGGCTACTGGGTTTAATTTTATACTTAGTATTTGAATTCATTAAAATGGGACAGAGTTTCACTCTATCTACTTTATTCCTTTTCTGAAGCTAATGATCTTTATTTTTGTAAAAGTCACTTTTTATATTTTGCTGGAAAGTCCAAACTTTTTCTTACTTTTATGATGGTTATTCATAAAGACAAAGGAATAAAGAAAAATACCAGATAACTAAGAAAAAAGTGATGAAATGTGTGGGAGAACTTGAGCAAGGTGTGAAATGACCCACTGACCCTCCAAAATGCAGCCCCCCCCATGGCTCTGCCATGCTGGATGTCTGTGCATTTGTTATTTTTTTTTAAATTTTATTATTATTATTTAAAAAAATTTTTTTTGAGACAGAGCCTCAAGCTGTCACCCTGGATAGAGTGCTGTGGCATCACAGCTCACAGCAACCTCCCACTCCTGGGCTCAAGCAATTCTCCTGCCTCCACCTCCCAAGTAGCTGTAACAACAGGTGCCCACCACAACGCCCGGCTATTTTTTGGTTGCAGCCATCATTGTTGTTTGGCGGGCCCAGGCTGGATTTGAACCCGCCAGCTCAGGTATGTGGCTGACGCCTTAGCTGCTTGAGCCACAGGCGCCGAGCCTGTCTGTGCATTTGTTAACACCTCAGTCTTGGAATTGTAAAATGTGCACTTTTTATATGGATATTGCAGTGTATTTCAGAGGCAGCCATCATCCCTTAGCACTTTCACAATTTTTAGAAGCAAGACGTGTTGGAGAAAGTAAAGGTATCTTGCAAATCTCAGTAGTGGTTCTCCTACACCATAGCTGTCCATGAATCTGGATCCCAGAACTCTTTCATAGATTTAAACTTTGATATTTAATATGCCCCAAGGCTTAAAAGATTTTTTGTTTTTGTTATTGCTTGTTTTGGTTCTGTAAAGATTCTATGCATTAATGATTTGTTCTTAGAAATAAATCCAGTGACTCTGACTTCTGGATGGAGTCTTTTGGACAAATTGCTCATAGAGTTTCCAATTCCTCTCTATTGGACATCTTTTCTTGGAAATGCATCCTTCAGTGTCCAGAAATTTCCTCCTACTTATTGACTTGCCCTGAGATGTCATCGGACCCTTTACTTTTAGAAGGAAGCCCCTTCTGAATGCATCTTGCTCTCCTCTCAAGACCCCAGTGTCCTGATGGATGGAGTCAAGATGGGGGATTCCTATTGGATCTGTCCACCCAACCTGCAGGTTCAAAACCACTCTGCACGCTGAGTTTGTTTGCAGGCCTGGGGTGCATCTTAGCCCCCTGCCTGCACCCTCATGCTCTAACCAGTGTTTCTTCTTATGGCCAAATCCCACAACCTGGCCTCAGTTGTGAGTTTCTGAAATGTGCTGGTGAGTTTTTGCACAGAAGAGCCACTGGCCAAGCTGGACAGGGAGAAGAAGGCTTCACAGGAAAAAGAAGTGAAGGCTAAGGTGGCCACCACCTCTGCGACAGTTAAAAGAGAGAAAAGGCAGGTGATGCTGGAAGATCTCAAGCAGGTTTGTTGAAACAGAGTTCCTCCTGTATGTGCAAAGCTCACATTTTTAAGCATCAAAACTATTTAAATCATGTATAAGGGGTATCTTTCTGGTAAGCCAGGATAAGCAGAATACACTCTGTGTGTGTGTGTGTGACTTTCAGGGATCACTGATTGTGACAATGGTCATTGGTGATTTTGCCGTGACCAGTGGTGGACACACAATGGCCTCAGAAGCTGTGAGCTACTTCTCTACATCTGTGAGCTCCCACTAATGTGTCTTTGGAATTCTTCTTTTTTACTTTTATGGTTTTTCTCTTCATACTTTCAACCATTCACTTTCACGTTTTACTTCTCGTATTCTCTTATAGTGGGTCCCAAGATTTCAAATTTTCTTCTTGGGAAGAAAAAAAAAAATAAAACATCTTTTACCTGAGAAACCATATACGCTGTTGACAGGTATTATCCAATATAGTAGCTACTAGCTACCTGTGGTTATTTAAATTTATATCAATGAAAACAAAATAAAATTGAAAAAATTAGTTTCTCCTGTGCACTGGCCACATTTCAAGTGTTGAACAGACACATTTTACCCATGGAGACTCTAATGCGTGCTGCTGATGTAGACCATTCCCAGCACTGCAGATGGTTTTATTGGATGGTGCTGCACCCAGAGGACAAGCCCCGTGAAGGAAGACTCATGCTTAGTTTGGTCACCCAGCCTTAGCCACACTGTTGGTCTGTGATAAATGTTCATTAAGTATGTTCAGTGAATAACCAAGCCAGATGCAGCTATGTGCAAATAGGACTTAAAATGGGCTCTGAGAGCCCCAAAGGATTTTTTAAAATTATTATTTTTCCCCTAAAGGGCATGAGCTTAAATTCATAGACCCAATGTGTCTCTTCTACCTTTTATGAAGTTAAAAAAAAAAAGTCCTCTTAGTTCTTAGCTGGGTCCCCGATGGATGTGTTACACTATGTGATTACTCTGTCCTTATGCTATTATGTTGATTTTCCATCTCTCTTCACTGTCTCTTCTTTTTTTTTTTGAGACAGAGCCTCAAGCTGTCCCGCTGGCTAGAGTGCTGTGGCATCACAGCTCACAGCAACCTCCAACTCCTGGGCTCAAGCGAGTGTCCTGCCTCAGCCATCCAAGTAGCTGGGACCACAGGTGCCGGCCACAGGGCCCGGCTATTTTTAGAAACCTCCTCCTCCCACAACCAGGAGTTGGAGATCAACACTAGGAGATTCCAAGTCAGCTACTTCAACTTGGGTTTTATAGTGTGGCCAGAGCCTTTAAAAAAGATCACAATCTCTTCTCCCACCACTTTTTCCTGCCCTTGCTTAAAATTTTTCTCCTCTTGCATCTCTTGGAGTGCTATTCCATTGCATTGTTATATTGGCAGCTGTTTATATCCATTTAAATCTTCCCAAAGAAGCAAGGCCAAATGTAATTAAGTGGTAAAGATGTTATCATGTGTGGTATTTGTTGAAAGAACCAATATAAGCGCTGCTTGGTTTTTTTTTTTTTTTTCCAAACTACTCTTAGCACCACTGTTTTTTCTTCTTCTTCTTCACATTTTAGGAAGGAAGTTGACAGGAAAATTTTCTAATTTTATTCATTTTAGTGGGGGGGGGAAATGCACCTTTCGTGTTCTTAATGTTGTGATGGGAACAGCCTTGGCAATTCACACTCTGATCACAGTTGCCATTACTAAAAGGAAGGTTATCATAAAATATTTTTGTCTTACACACATCTATTTTTGTTATTCGATATGATTTGGCAACTTTAGAAATCTTTAAAAACTAATAAGGTCCTGAGAATTCCCCAGACGTTCCCTCGCCCTTCACAAATCCCCATCATTTTGCAAACACAGAGTGAGTGTCGTTATGAGCCTGGTTATCAAACGCTTCTGATCATACAGGTCCACAAAAGGATTCTGCATTTTGTCTTTTTCTATCTGCATTTCATTTCCTGAGGCTGAAATATCAAATCCTGCATTGGAATTATTAGGGCTTTAAAAAATATATTACCTCCTCGTAAATTCAAAATTTTAAAACTGGCATTTATTAAAGGAAATGAGTATGATTTTGGCGTTGGCATTTGGATTATGCGTTTACTTTATAGTTTGAGATTGCCCTCTGCCCCCTTGGTGACCTGAGGTGAGAGTGATCAATGTAGAAAGGAATTATTTAAAATATTTCCCCCTGGATCTCCTCTTTTGTCAGTTGCAAGTCCTAAATATGAAGAGAAACATAAACTAAAATGGGAATAATTTTGTAGACACTGGATTCCTACCTCATTGAACATGAAGCAGGAAGAGGTATGTCTTGCGGGTATCAGACTTACCAAATACAAACGCAGGACCCCCAGTTCAGTTTAAAATTCAGATAAACAATGAATAGTTTTTGGTATGTCTGAAACGGTACCTAGGATATGGTTTTTACTAAAAATTTATAATTATAAATGTATAATTTATAATTTTAATTATAAATTATTATAAGTATATAATTTATAATTTTAATGTACAATTAAAATTTAGTTTGATGTTCCATATGTCACTTGTCAGCCCTGTTTATGAGGAAGTGATGGTGAGGAAGTGTGTAGAAAAGAACAAAATGACTTAGAATATTTCATGTGACATAGGGACTTACCAGGTAGTTTGGGAGCAAAAAAGAGCTCGAAGTGAGAACAAGGAGGTATTTAAAAGATTAAGGGTAGAGAAATAATAGAAGTAACGTCACAACATAATCCCTGCATTTGTATTATTGCTCAACACTGTCTTTCCTCAGACCCTGGGCGTCTTGACGTTACATATTTGCCTGCGTGGTGCCTGCCTTGCTGAGATACACCCCGAGAGGCAGGAGGTGGGAGGAGGAAGGGTGCTCTAGGCAGACTCAGGAGCAGTGGCCTCAGTCTTGTCTGGGCCCTGCACCAGCTGCGTGCTCCAACTTGTTGGGTCTCGGGTGTCACACCTGGAAATGGAAAGAACGGCTCTTGCCTTGTCTGCTTTCCAGAAATACTGTAGGAATCAAACGACTTGATGAATATGAGGCGAACTATGAGGGAGTATATTTACTTATATCTTGTAAAGTGTTACGTTCTAGATCATAGACTGCACCTGCCTTGGTCACTATCTCTTCCATATCTCCTAGCAAGTACATAACACACACTCGAATGTAAAACTGAAATCTATTTGTGGAGGGAATGGATGAATACCAGTACATACATTGATAAACCGAATGAGTTATGTAGAATGCAGAAATACCCATTGTGTGTGTGTGTGTGTGTGCACACGAGTGTGTTAAATGTGATCTAACATTTGTAACAAACCACAGAATACATATAGGCTCAAACATCATGGACAATAAGTTCTTTCAACAAATCCCAAGTGTGGTTCTCCTAACCAATGATTAGGGGTCCACCCTTCTATCTGGTGGCTTTTCCATTTTCACCAGGTGGACAGGATCATCCCAGACAAGATTGCAAAAGAAGGAAAGACTAAATGGAGAGAGTGTGCTTGTGTTGTAAGCGCCGTGGCCCCTCTGTCACAGGGATCACTCCTGCTCACTTTCCATTGGCAAGCTCTGCTTACACAGCCCCACAGGGAGGCAGTGGCATCTGGGAGATGTTACCTGGGCTGGGAGGTTGCTCTCTTTGGTGGAGAGTTGGTTGTACCTGCCGAAGTACCCTGTGTCTATTTATCTAGCCTGGTATGGGGGGCAGCTTCTAGCACAGTGCTGGATCACCCCTGCTTCTTGGTATTCATCCCAAAGGTGACCCTTCCTCTTTGAACGTGGGCTAGGTCTAGTGAGTTGCCTCTAATGAACAGAATGTGGCAGAAGTGACTGATGTCTCTTGTTGATGTGACTGAGTTCCTCCTTGGTGATGTTCTCTGCCTCTTCACACATGATTGATCCAATGAGGAGGGCAACCCAACAAGGACTCAAGCACAGCCTTTGACCAGCAGCAGCACAGAAGTTCAGCCTCAGTCCAGCTGAAGGGACTGAGGTACTGAGTCTTTTTCCAGCAACCACTGGATGGAGTTAGAAGCAGATTCTGGCTTAGTTCAACCTTGAAATGATTATGATACCTACTGTTATCTTTACTGGTGTCTTGTGAGAATCCCTGGGCTAGAACGTTGATTGCAGTCTTAGAGAGCTCAGCCAACTCATGCTGGGATGTTTTAGTCCCAGAAATTGTGAGATAATGTGGATTATTTTAAGTCACCAAAGTGTGGGGTAATTTGTTACATAGCAATAGATAACTAACACATACAGATTGTGGTTTAGAAATGGACAGATTAGGACAGCCCAGGAAAGTGGGAAGTAAGAACCTCATTAGCAGTCTGTTAGCGTAAAGGATGGATGATATGAAACTGGGACCATTTTTAGTTTCCTTCTCCCTCTAAGATAGAGGGGGTATCTCAGTGGTCTATCCTGGATCATGCGGCCACTCCTCAGATAAGAGAATAGGACATTCTTGAAGTTCCACAGACTGTCATTTCAGTCACCTCCCATTCATGACATTGGTGAGGGAGGGATTGCTGCTCTAATGTTAAGAGGACAACCAAACACACAACACCTGGCCCTGAACAAGTGAGATCAACAGCAATTCATCATGTATACTCAGCCCAAGGTAGAAGGACCCAGAACACATGCAGGGCCCCTCGGGGGTTGTGCTTATTAGTAGATGACACATTTTGAGGGTTATTTATGTAAGGAAAATGAGACCCACCTGACAATCTGGCACAAACACTATTAAGTAACCCTTCAGCAGGGGCTGTGGAGGATGGGCTTTGTTGTATGAAGAGGGGGAGGTGACCCTCATTCCCACTGGAAGATGTGGTTGGCTTGTTTGGATAATTTCACAGATTGCCAAAAAACACTGAAGACTCCTGCTCAGGAACAAAAGCAGTGCCTGGTTTGCTTGATAAGAAAGGTTGTTTGTCCAGGGCACCTTATCTGTGAGAGCAGGTGGGAAGGGGAACTTGGGCTTAATCAACTGGACGCCCTCCCGATTTCCCAGATGTCAAGGGAGCACATACTATAGGGCCTTCGTTTCAGAACTCCCAAACTGTTCAATGAGTAAAAATTAATCTTAGTGAAAGGAATAGGGTTATACTAGGAAAAGAAACTGGAAGGGTAGATAAAAAAATAAATGTAGGGAAGGCTCACCTCCTTGGGTTGGACACTTTTTAATTCTTTCATCTCTCTACGGGAGCGTTATTTGCATAACAAGGCTCCAATCAACCACCAGTCCTGCACAAACCAGAGGGATTTTAACCCCTTTTCCTAGCCAATTATTCCTATTGGCATGACTTGTCTATATGTAAACACGTTCCTACATCTCAATTTAGTTCAAAGCATAAAAACTACTGATGCAAAATTAATTACTATTCATCCTGGGATGAAATTGGAGCCGACATGATTGAGCCAATTGTTAGCAGGAGCTGAAGATTTCCTTTCCATTTAATAAAAAAGTGATACATTTGAGCCTAATGAAAGCCTAAAATTCCCAATTAAGCCTTTATTTTTCATTCTTTCAGCAGTTTCAGCGTGAGTGTTCTCTACCAAAAACAGGAACCTGGAGAGAGGGAGATAAGTTGGACTAAAGATCAATCGTAAATCCAGCCAGGTCTCTTCTGCACATTTAGCTGAGAGTCTGCCTGGGAAAAAGACGTATGATTTTGTTCAGTAGCTTTGTAAGAAAGAATAAAGCCTGGAATATGTTCATTTTTTCCTTCTCCATGTTGGGATCATTATACGCTCCATTGGCATTCTCATCCGGACTAAAAAATAAATAAATAAATAAAAACAGATTTCCATTTATTCACTTTAAAAAGGTACCCAGGTCATTGTCTCCCATCCCCAGGTAAACTTTGAGGCTATGGAAAGCCATTTCTCTCTCAGAATTTTCTGTTTCTTCTGTGCCCATTTGATGCTCAGGGAATTGTTTGGTTTGTAGAACGGGCTCCAGGTTCTGGTGTAATCTGTATTTCCCAGACTGCCTTCTCTACCTGGGGCGCACTTGTTCTGAACATCAGATCACGCCTCCTCTGTACACCGCACATTTGAACAGGGGAAGGCACGGCACAGTCACTCGTGATATCCCTGGCTTCCTTGGCCCCATGTTTAGTCATTTATCTTTTCCTTTGAATTAGCTTCCTAACCTTTCTGGGGTCTGTTGCAAGAATCATGATCTGGAATTGGACTATTATAACGGTCTCCTCACTGATAGTCTCACCTTCATTTTTATCTGCTCCAATTCACCTTATTCATTTCCAGGTAAATTAATTCCCTTTCAGAGGATAGATCAATTTTTAGTTTCCTCTCTCTCTGTATATATATATATGTGTGTGTATACATATATATTAGATATAGGTATATATACATGTATCTGTATATATATATTTCAGATCTACCCAGTTTTACTTGTACTCATTCATGCATGTCCATTGGCTTTTTTTTTTTTTTTACTTTTGTGGCAATAATTATTGTATAACTTAGAATTTGCCATTTTGACCACTTTTAAGTGTACAGCTCAATGCATTGAAAACATTCATAATATTGTGCACATGTCACCAACTACCCAGTTTCAGAACTTCCATTACATGTATTATTCAAAAAGCCCAGGTCATCTAAGGGAGGCAAAGAACTACTATACAGACAAGTATTTGCTCCCCTGAATTTTAGTCAACACATTCATCACAGCGTGCGGCAGACACTATTCCTTTCACTCCTGCCCAATACTGGGACTCGAAGCCAAAAACCTGCCTGAAGTTTGTGTGACTATCCTAGTTCAGAACTGGCCTGGATTAGACAGGTGTGCTGTAGGGAAATTTTGTTGTTGGGGTTAATCTCATCTTCTGAGCTTCACCTCATGGTACCACTACAAACAACAAGTCTGGCTGAAGGCAAGAGCAGTGGTTTCTGGCCCTGGCTTGTGTTGGCTTTTGAGGGCTGGCTTTTGTGCATCTCTCTTCAATTCTGGATGTGGGGCATGCCCAGATTAGCCCCTTTGCGTACTTACACCAAGGAAATTGGCAAACACTACGAATGAGGGCTTTTCTGCTCAAGAAATCCAGTTGTTAAATCTTTACCAGCATACTATTGGATAAGAGTCTATGGAAAGAGTCAGAGAAACATTATGATATGATCATTATTTTTAATTTGAGAGGCATGTACAACTGGTAAAAAAGTGCAGAGAAAATAAATGTAACAAAAACCTGTGTTTTCATCACTGGACATTTGTAAGTATCTACCTTAACATTTGGGAGAGAGAGAGAGAGAGAAAAGGATGAACATTATGTCTTGATAATGAAAAAATAGTAATTTTCCAACTCTGCAGCAAGCCAGAACTGTTGCATTAGTTTAGTTTGGGGTAGGAACATACTTAAAATTTTGTATAGATTTTGATTAGATAATTATAAGTATGTTTCTGCACCAGCTAACTATCTCCAAAGGCATAATATGAAGTGCATACTATTATATTTTGTTCTCTGAACCGATGTTTCCAAAACTCACTAAACCCCATTGCCATTAATAGTGAGTGCTGGGCTAGGACCCGTGATTGAAAAAAAAAAAAATCAGTCCCTCATTTTTAGAAATTCACAGCAAAATTGCAGAGTAAAACTTATATTTAATTATAACTACTTCTATTTGAAACATTGTAATACTATTATTTTATGATTACTAATGATAGCGATTATTAACAGAGAAGTATACTTGAAAGGCAGCAGTGCTGCTAATTATCTTACATTTAGTATCTCATATATTTTCCCTAACTATCCAATGAGACAGGTACCTTAATTTCCCTCCATTTCATAGGTTTGAAAATTGAATTTGCATAAAAGATGACTTTCATACTTACCAAGTATCTATCAGAGTCAAGAATGGAGCCTAATATCTGACTTTAAAGCCATGTTCTTCCTCATTACTAGAGAGTAATCAATTGATTAGTTGATTAGTCTTTAGTGATGATTGGAGGATGCTGGCAGGGCCATTTACACGGGCCCTTCTTTCCTCAGTGGCTTCAAGTGAAGAACTTTAGTGGTATCTTCAAGGCAGGCTGCAGCACTCTAAATGAGGCCCGCTGAAAGATGGGTGGAAGATGATCGATGGTCATTAAACAACCTGAAGTTTACATCTTATCACCCCGACACAAATCTGCAGTTGCTGTAAATTAACATTTTTATAAATGCCATAATTATGTGTGACTAGTACCATTATGTTACAATGTTTTTACATGTGTTGACAGCACAATTTAGAAAATGACAATATTTAATATACAGCACAGTTTCTGTCAATTGGTGTTGGCATTTCTGGGCTTCTCTCGTCTTTGGATGGTCCCCGATTTTGTAAATAAGTTGTTGCTGGTGTAAAAAATAGTTGTATGTAAATGATAAGAGAAGCTAATGACAAGGGAATGAGCCCATGGAGTGGAACGAATATCGTGGTCAGTGTTTATTCAAACATAATTTTGTCTTAATCAGACAAAAACACATACACCCAGGAAAATCAACAAATGGTTCTTTTAAGCCCCGCACAGCCTCATCTTTTCTTGGAGACATGTTTTCTTTTATCCCGAGGCGGTCAGTGTTGATCTCAGGTGAGAAGGAAAAGCCTTCCTTGAGGGGGATTGGAGGAATCACTTCTGAGTTTTGTCTTACAGGGGTACAAGTGAATCTTTCTAAGAGTAGAATGTAAACGTTTTAAAACAATAACTGAGAAAATGACATGGAGGCTCTGTTGACCAGTTTGATGGAAGTATTTCGGATTGCATGTGAAAACCCCACACTGTACCCCAGAAGTGCATTAATGTACATAGTTACCATTCAATAAAAAAAAAAAAAGAAAAGCCTTCCTTTCCCTAATTAGAGAGGATGATGAGAAAGAAAGGCAGCACACCTGTCCACACAGGTGACCGTGATAAACGAGAGAAATGAACAAGGGTTGTGGCCATGGCCTCTATTTCACCATCCCACAGCATGGCCCCCAAAGGCTGCCCTCCCAGGGTAGGTAACAGAGCTGCCCAGCTATTGCTCCTATCTGGCTCTGAGACACCTGCCCAGCACCCGTCAGTTCCTTTGGCCATGGGCCCTCAGCGGGTTCTACTGATGCAGTCTCATGTTTATTACACAGAACCTTCCAGTTCTCAGATGGCAGGGATCAATACACTTTGTGAGCCCCATTTTAACCAGAAAGGCCTGCTTGTCAGGGCAAGGATCACTAGGTCAAAACAAAATATGTTCTAGAGCATAAATTTAACCTGGATAAAGAATGCGTGTTGAAAATTTGGCTTTTTGGTGGGATTATGATGTTTATATTTTTAGGAAGGATATTGTTTCCTAATTATAAAGAGCAAATTGCCTACATTATCCAGTAGCTCCCAAACGTGAAAAAAGTTGTGTTTTCTTACAGTAAAACATTTCTATCTGTGGCTATATAGCTCCTAATTATTTAATAAGCATATTTCCCCAAATAAGATACCCCATCAGTTCAGATTTGTTCCATTGAAGAGGAACTTTGGTGGTGGTGACAAATGCTTGCTACATAATCTGGAGCTCAAAAGAGCGGAAATGGTACCAACATACTTTAAAACAATGATATTTTGTGTACTTCTTGGCAATTCATCTGTCTTCTTCACAGAAGTTTCTGTTCAAGTCTCTTGCCCACTTATAAATGGGTTGTTCTAACTCGAACTTTACCTTAGAAATGGAAACAATATAAACTAAACATGTTTTCTCATATTAATCTAAAGTTTTAAAAAGTACTTAAAACCCTAAATACCAGTAAAGCAAAAAAAGAAATAAAATTTCCACTGAACTTAGAGGAAGGTCAGTGTCCCCTAATGGATCAGGCATGCAACGTGCCACAGCCCTGAGCGCATCCCTGACTCACAGCCCTGACGTCACTGCTGCCCCTGCAGGCTGCAGAGGAATTACTTCTTCCGTAAAGGAAAGGCGGGGAGCCCTTACACCCCATTTCTTCCAAAGTCACACCCGGAAATTTACAGCACACAAATAGAACCCCAGAGCTTCCAGTATCCTTGTCTGGATTCCTAAAATAAACGTAAATGCCTCATCAAAATGTTTTGATTGCTTGAATCGCACACTGTTACAATCAAAGAACCCAAACTTCCATATTTTTGCTGGAACAGGCATCTTCCAGCTTTTGTGTTCCCAGCACACACATATGTGTATTTTTAAAACGCTGTTCTTTCCTTTCGCGGGTCTTTAAGTCCTGCTCTGGCAATCCCGAGGTAAGACACAGAATAACACCCTGAAATTAGCTTGATAAAAACCTATCATTAGAGAGAAATCAGTTTTTTTTTTATTCAAATAAACCTTTTACTCGACAGGATCAAAAACCTTGTATTTAAGTCAATGATAATCATGAATTATGGATCCTTTGCAAGGAGCAATGCAAAATTAGCTGCTGGGCCTGCTTCCAAAGTTAGGGTAAATTTATGACAAATTGGATATTGACCAATAATATTTTAAAAGCCTTTTAAATTATTAGCACTGCTGGCTACAAGGAATTTATTAGATGAAATAAAGTAAAATGTAATGAAATAGATCAGATCTCTCTGAAATATTAGTAGACAGTATACTACATAACTGTAAATATAAAACTTCTTTATGTATATTTCTACTTCAAATTATAAAGGATGCTTTTAAGTTTTGATGATAAGAAGTATCCTAAGACCCAAAGTTAAAAGAATATCCTGGCTCCTCAAGTAGTGGTTAGAGAGATTGAAATTAAGGATTTATAATTTAGAGATTTTGTAAATTTTATCTGTAATTTTTATTCCCCAAATAAATAATGAGCATACTATTGTTTGTTATATTATGCTTTATACCTACAACAAAATATTATAAGGGGATTCTTTGGAACATTTTTGATAAATGATAATTGTCTATAACTCTCGTGTTCTACAATGAGGTGCCAGAGCTCATGGGGGACAGGTTACCTGGAGATCTTGAGGGTATTTGTGGTAGACAAAGTAATTCACCCATCCTACAGATAACCACATCTTAATCATCATACTATCTTTGAATATGTCCACCAAAAATTATACGTTGGAAACTCATTACAGCAGTGTTTAGAGTTGGGGCCTTTAAGAGATGATTTGCTCAAGAGGGGTCTACCCTGATGTATGAATTAATTGTGGGAGGTTTCTTATAAAAAGATGACTTTGGTCTCATTTCTTTCTCCATGAACAGTGCTATGCTAGGATCAGTGATTGAGTAGCAAGAACCATAAAAAAAATGTAAAATGACAGCAGCCTACAGTAACAAATCAATAATTACATTCTATATAAATAGTATAAATACATCAATCAAAAGACAGAGATTAGCAAAGAGGATAAAACAGCATAATTCTACTCTATGCTGATTACAAGAAACTCATTTGAAATTCAATGACATCAATAGAGTGAATACAAAAGGATGGAAAAAATATAGCAAGATATCAGTTAAAAATAAGCTGGGACAGTTATATTAGTACCTGGTAAGGTAGACATCAGAGCAAAGAGAGAAAGACAAACACACATAATGACAGAAGGATCGATCCACTGGGAAGGCACAATGGTCCTTTTTGTGTGTGTACATCAAACAGAGTTTCAAAATGCACAAAATAAAAACTAATGTTGCTGAGCAGGAGAAACTGAAAATCCACCATTAAGTTTGGGGACATGAATAAACTTTCTCAGCAACTGATAGAGCAACTAGACAGAAAACTAACAAGGATAGAAAAGATGGGAACAACATAATCAACCAATACGGTCTAAGTGACACTCCTCCCAACAATAGCAAAAGGCTCATTTTCTTAAGCACTCATGGAATATTCATCAAGATGGACCATACTCTGAACCACAAAACAAAGCTCCACACATCTGAAAGAATTAAAACCATGCAGAGTGTGTTTTCTCACTATAATAAAATCAAAGTAGAAATTAATAACAGGAAGATAATAGGAAATCTCCAACTACGTGGAAATTAAACTCTACACACAACGTGGGTGTGAAAGAACAAGTATCAAAAGAAAGAAATAAAATATACAACTCTGAATAAAAATGAAAATACAATGTATCAAAATTTCTGTGTTGCAACTCAAGAAGTGCTGGGGGAAACTTTGTATAGCTTCAAATCAACAACCCAAGTTCCTAATTCAAGATATCAGAATATAGGGGGGATTCTGGGAAGATGGCCGACTGGTAGCAACCCTGGTCAGAGGCTCCTGAACAAAGGAAGAAAAACTGGT
>NW_003852494.1:5829828-5868352 GCF_000181295.1 Otolemur garnettii
AAAAAAAAAAAAAAAAAAAAGATATCAGAATATAAAGAGCAAAGCAATCCCAAAGAAGGCAAAAGGTATGAAATCATATGAAAATGAGAAGAACAAATCAAATTGAAATAAGAAAACTTACACAGGGCGGCGCCTGTGGCTCAAAAGGGTAGGGCGCTGGCCCCATGTGCCGGAAGTGGCGGGTTCAAACCCAGCCCTGGCCAAAGAAAAAAACTTACACAGAAAATCAATGAAACAACAAAAGTTGATTTTTCAAACAAGAGTAGTATTTCTGTGACCTAAGCTGTATACCAGGATCTCCGAAAAAATAGACTCTGTTTTTCGAGTGTTTGAAATATTTCCATGTTTTAGAGTTTTTGCATAGTGCTAAGCCTATGACTACAGACAATAAAGCAATTTATAAATTATTATTATTTTTTAATTTTGACATATACATGTGATTATTAGGTTTCCACTTTTTGCCTTCACAGAATTAAAAAGGCTTAAAATTTACCAACAAAATAACAATGTTTAAGATAAGGACTAGAAACAAAAACCTCATAAATAATGAACGAAGATAAATACATTCAGAAAAGAAATCAGATGATTGCTGCAACAAAGTATTAAGCAATAAGAATAATAGTAATGCAAAGAAAGCAACACATTGTCAAATAAGAGTATGACTATTATAGAATGCTTTGACTCTGAGGTTCAGTAAAGAGTCATCAATTAACTTCTTATTATTTTTTCCAAAGTCTCAAAAAACAGACAACTTATATTTATAAATAAAAATAAAAGATAATTTCAAAATATAGATCATGCCAAATCTTCTAGACAATAGAAAAAGAGGAAATACTTCAAAATCATTCTGCTTAATCTGGATACACCTGATATTAAAATAGAAAAAATGTTATTATAAAGTGGAAATTACAAATCTAATTCACTTTTAAATAAGGATGCAGTATCCTGTCTCCTAAACAACAGATTAACAAGTTGAAGTAAAAAATTGATGTTTATGTGATGTACTTGAGTCAAAATCAAATCCAATTTATGTGAGAATTAGTCACTATTTTCTTTTTTTTTTCTTTCTTGTCCTTACCCTCACCCGAATTTATCAATTATTTATAATTAAAACTATCATGTTAGTGATTTTTTCAAATTCGCTATGTCACATGTGTACCTGTCTAACGTCAAAAAACACTTTAGGCATTGTCATATGAGAATTATGCAACATTGGAATGGAAATAAAACGTAGTGTTTCCAACATAGAACCAGGCTGAAGATATTGTTTGTACACATATTGTAAGAAAACTAGCTTGGGTCACAAATAGGATCTAACAAGTCTTTTAAATTCTCTGGAGACATTTTTCTCATTTTTGAACTAGCTCTTTAGATAGTTAGATTTACTGCGTTTGATTTTCCTATGAAAATAAAGGTAGAACTGCTTATCACACTGTAGGACCAGCCAAGAAACACGGAGGCCCTGGCTGGCTGACCATGTTAAGCTCCTTCAAATCAATATCAAAAAAAAAAAAAATTCAACATTAATTTAGAGGAAAGGCAGAAGTGGGTAGGAAGAAAAAGAAGACGAAGATAAACATTGTTCAGTTTTCTTCTTGTTATAAGCGGCTCAGCTGTGGCTGCTCACCTGCTTACCCCCTTCAGCAACAACAGAAATAGCATCAATAAACTGACACACTGCGGGCGAATCACAGACCCCTCCTTAGCAGATCCGTCAGGTTATTTCCTTTACTCTACCCAGCAGAGATTCAGAAAAGATCCTTCTTTCTATTTTCTCATGGCCCTGCAAGTGCAGACCTTTGAGTTGTCCAGCTTGATCATATCTTTTTTTTTTAATTTTTATTTATTTATTTTATTTTATTAAATCATAGCTGTGTACCTTAATACTATCATGGGGTACAGTGTACTGTTTCTATATACAGTTTGAAATACTTTCATCCAACTGGTAACATAGCCTTCATGCCTTTTTCTTAGTTATTGTGTTAAGACATTTATATTCTACATCTAGAAAGATTAACATGTACCCTTATAGGATAAATCATAGGCGTGATCCCACCAATCGCCCTCCCTCCACCCATCCTTCTCCCTCCTTTCCTCCTCCCCTTTCCCCATATTCTTGGGCTAAAATTGGGTTATAGCATTAGTTTCATAATAGGGTTGAGTACATTGGATACTTTTCTTCCATTCTTGAGATACTTTGCTAAGAAGAATATTCTCTAGCTCTATCCATGTAAACATGAAGGAGGTAAAGTCTCCGTCTTTCTTTATGGCTGTATAGTATTCCGTGGTGTACATATACCATAATTTATTGATCCATTCATGGGTCAATGGGCACTTGGGCTTCTTCTATGACCTAGCAATTATGAATTGGGCTGCAATGAACATTCTGGTACAAATACCTTTGTTGTAGTGTGATTTTTGGTCTTCTGAATATATATACCTAGTAGAGGAATAATAGGATCAAATGGCAGCTCTATTCTTAGTTCTCTTAAGTGTTCTCCAGATGCCACCCCCCAAACCCAGTAGAGCGCACTGAGGACTGACCGAGCTGCGTTCCCGGCACTCAAGGCCCGGTGGCCAAGATCTGCTTGATCATATCTTAATCTTGATCTGATGTTATTACCTGGAAAATAATCGGTCATGTATAAAAATTGAACAAAAGATGGGTCTGATGGGATGAAGATTTGGATTTGGGAGAGACTTGGAAACACCGTTCTCAGCGTAGTTTACATGTGGTGTGAGGTAGGGACTAAGTGAACTTTTTTTGTTTTCTATGTGAAGGTCAATATATTTATTAAACATATATCCTTTTAATTATTGTCAACTTTATCATCTATCATATGTTCTGTATGTGTCAAGTTTAATTTCTTGACACCCCCTTTCATTCCATTGATTTGCTAGTTTGGGTGTTTGGACTTGGCTGAATGGATTCTTCCATGCTGTCTTGGTTCCAAGTGAATATTGTTCTCAACATTTACTGTGCATTAGAAGCTCTGCTAAGCATTTTACAGTATACTCAGCATCAAGCTACACCATGAAGTTGATTAGTGGGCTTTGTAACCTTGCCCACTTATTAGCTAAGTGTTTTGGAAAAATTACCTCTCTTCTAAGCTTCATTTTCCTCATGTGTAAAGTGGCGTATTCATAGTACCCACTCGTGAGTTTTCTGTAAGGAATAGTTTAGAAAAAGTACACAAAAGTGCTCGGCCTATTGCTTGCAACATAAAAAGTGCTTAATGAGGGATAGGTGATATCATTTACTTTATTGTTAGCATTGTAAACTATAGTACCTGGCACATAATGGTTTTATAATAATTACAAAAGTTAATGTAAGTAAATCACCTAGTACAAAGTAATTTCTAACACATTATATGGCCAATAAATGTTAATTTCTTCTCCAATTTCCCTCCATTTATTTCTTTCCTGAATGATTCTCATTCTCTGCACATGCATGTGACATAGTGAGGATGAGATCTGGGGGGAAAAGTAGAAATAACTTGTTTAAGCTACAGCACGGGGATAACTTTGAAAAAATGTTGGCTGATGGTGATCTTTCCAAAGTGTCCGTCAATAAAATACCTAAGGGTAGGTTTTTAGGGTTTTATTTCATTTTGTAAGGTTTTGTTTCCTGCCTGGAGAAAATTATTGAACATGGAGATTTAGAACAAATCAGGGTGTTGCAATGTTCTGCCTGTGTGGAAATCAAAAATTAACCAAGAACTTCCAGATAGACCCCAAATCACTGTGACTTTTCTCCAGTAATTAACAAGCTGTATCTGAATTAAGCATCTGCTACTAAATACGACAACAGTTCAAATCAGCAGGAGTGAAAATAAACACTACAGAAAGGGAAAGGCTTATTTTTTTTCGTAAAAAGAAAAAATAGTTTTTCTTCATTCTGCAACTGGAACTTCATCTTAATGCCTCAGAAACTCCACAGCCATCGAGTCAATCTGGAAGAGGAGCACGTGAGCTGGCACCGAGTGCTCGGCTGAGTGCTCACTGTGAGAAAGGGGTACGTGGCTGACAATTGGGTATGTGGGTGCTGCGTGTCCTCAAGTTAGTGTCAGTTCCACAAATGTCTGTGTCTATGTAGAAATCGTGACAAGTGATAGGATGGAGAATGTCTGCAAAGTAAACATTTTGAAAGGCTGTGCAAATGCCTATGTGTAGGGACATGTTCATATCACTCCGACTGCATGTGCTCTGCACACGCATCAATGAGACTCCTCATTTGCATACATGCAAACCTATTATCATGCTAATGCACAAGTTCTGTATGTGCATGCATAAGGTAACATATCTTGTGTATGTCAAGCTTCCATTTTATACTGTGTATATTTCATATGTATATAAATAAGGTAATAAGGTGGTAAATAGCAAATGTACAAAATACCAATATCACACTCTGTCCTTATAATATGATTGCTTATAAAAATGATTGTACATTTATACAACGCTCTATCAAGCAAATTGCCCCAGTAAAAAAATGAATGCAAGTGATTTGAGATGGGTTTGGGCGAATTTACACCCCCAGCTCAAATCCCAATGGCTTCTCTCATTTTGTTGTCTTCTCTGCCAAGTTCATCCTGAGCTTAAGGCAGGAACTGATTATCAGTTAGTTATGATGAAACATGATAATAATTGAATTCTCTGTTACCTATAGCTAAATGTTTTACATATATTCTATTATAGCCCGTGACTTCTGTATTCTAAAAACTGCTTTGATCTTGCCTACTACATAATAAAAGATGTATTAAAAGACTAGATCTTGAACTTCTATAACAAAAATCTTTACCTAATACAGACAGGCATGTGTTGGAGAGTACTCCTTAGTGGTAGAATGCTCAATATGTGTACTTACCAGGTTTTATCGTAATTATTATGTAATAATTAATGGCTCTGGTTTATCTAGGAATTTATGTTTAGACATTTTTTACTGAATCCATTAAATCTTCTAATGCCTTGATTTAACGCCTCCAGTATACATGTGTATATGTCTATGTGTGTGTATTTGTTTAAATTTGAGGATTTATTATATTTCTGGCTAATGCTTACTTTGCATTTTTATTTGTCAAATCTCTTACTGGAACAAGTGCCAGGATACCAGATAAAAACAGCTACAAATAAAAAAGGAATTAGTCCACATTGTTGGGAATTTCCAGCTTAGCTGAACCCAGAGGCCATCGAATCTCTGTCTCTTTAGCCTGTTTGCTTAACTTAGTTTCTGCTGTGTTGTCTGCCGTCTACCCCAGGCAACTTTGCTCTAGGAGCTGAAAAGACAGCTCTTGGCAGTCCCAGGCTTACATCTCCCTTCTCAGCGGGTACAGAGGTTACTCCAGTGATGGATATATCAAAGCCCTGATTTCAGCACTACCAATATATCCATGTAGCAAAATCACACTTGTACTTAGTAAATTTATACAAATGAAAGCAATTTTTAAATCCCTAGCAATCTCAGAGTAAGGAGAGTGATATTCTTTCCCCAGCAATAGATTAGTCCTTGAAACAGAATCTCTTTGGCTCTGCAGAGTTATGCACCCATATCCACAGAATATCTGGTTCTAGGGGAATGGCGAAGACGCGACTAGCTAGGCTGAGCCATAGCTCATACGGAAGATGTGGAGGAGGACAGTACAGGTAAGTGGTCTCAGAAAGGCAGGTATGATCGGGTCTGCAATCGGATTGCCAGGTCTGAAATCCCTGCTCAGCCACTTACTAGCTATGTGAATTTCAGGGAGTCACATGACCTTCTGCGTCTAAGTTTCCTTACCTGTGTAAAATAAATAGAAAAATACCCATAGAATTGCTCTGAGGATTAAATAAGTTACTGTCTGCCGAGAATTTAGAATGAAGTCTGGCACGCAGTAGGCTCTATGTACCGCATGAGCGTCACCGATTACTGAAGCTGCAGGGTTCTCAGCCCCAACCCGAGCCCATGGAACTAAATAGAAGTTTTTAACCGAAAGGACACAGGGTGTATGCGCGCGCACTCAAGGAACTAATTTGCTTATTGTTCATTTAATTAACACAGCAGCTTTTTTCTTAATATCCTTTTCAGAGATGAGAAATCAGAGGCTCAGACAGTTTAAGCAACTTGACCAAACATGCTTAATTACCAAGTGGCAGGGCTGGGACTTGGAATCAGGTTTGCTCTAGACAAAGTGTGCAGTGCTCTGAATACTCCTAACACCTAGACCTCAGCGGGCTTTTATCATCACGGTTTACAAAAATTCCCAACTAGAGCAACAACTGCAAACAATCAGCTCCCTTCTCCTCCCAGGTGCCACATGGGAGGTAAGTGTGTGCGTCCAGGAGCAAGCAGCAGAGAGCCCCGGTGGGCACACCTCCCAGGGGTGGGAGTGGGGGTGGGCGCTGTCAGCACAAACCCTCTGTGATGCTTTCTCCTTGTGGGAAAGTCAAGCTTCACGGTGCAAACAGAGAAATCAATGAGAATCCTCCATGGCAGGAGGCAATTCCTTATATTGTCCAATATTCTCTACAGTCCAGCATCAGAATTCAGAAAGAACATGTGCATGGAAGCCTGAATTCCACCGGATATCTTAACTAAGTTTTGACATTATAAAATCTTCACATTGGAAGAGCTTTCAAATGTCCTTAGCTCAAGTTCCCAGTTTCTACTATCCCTGCCCCCAATATAGCTATGTCTTAAGTAAAGAGTACTTCTAAAGTGAGGTGAGATAGTAAGCTCTGGATAAAAATTAGCTTTTATTATGGAAAATACACAAAAGATATATGCCTTCTAACATTCAAAAATTAGCTTATGGAACAAAATGAAGAGACTCACATACAGCATTAAAGCACTCTTAATTTCCTGGGTTTTTGTCTTAACAAAACGATGTTTCTGATTCCTTCAAGAATGAATCTATACATGAAATTAGAGAGATGAATGATGGCACAATTTTTTTATTTATATGCATTCTTTTTTCTTTTTTAGGTTGATATAGTTTTGTGTAAGTGTTAAAAACAGTTTTTTGGAAAATTATTATTTTCTTTAACATCAAGAGCCAAAGGCTCAATATCCAAAATTAGTAGTTCTTGATAAACTCTGTGTTACTCATTATTTCAGCCATTTCCTTGCCCTGTAGACAGACATTCATCACTGGGCTAGAAATAATTGCAGACTTCACTTTATGAAGGACAAGCTGAGGAAGACGTTCGTTAACTTCACCTTCAGAGGTGCTCGGAGCATTCTTCTAGGTCTAGAGATCTATTTGCCTTCTTTTCTAACCATCTCCTAAAATATGAAGTTATAAAGGTAACATACATCTGTCTGAATGAGCAAAGTAAACTGCAATCCCAGATGTATTACTGTAGTTTTTATTCTATATTTTCCTTACCAGAAATCCACATTGCAACCATCATCAATAGGCAACAGACTAGGTATAAAGATCTGCTGATGTGGGATTTTGTTTCATTATTTATCTTAATAAACATAGCCTGCCAAGCCACAAACCCTAGTCATTTTATAAATCTCCCCCTTGCTCATGCTTTGAAGGATTTTTCTTCAGCTCAACTCACAGCAAACAAAGTTCTTACTGTCAGGAGACTTGAGAGAGATGGGGCACTCTCACCTGCAAAAAGAACTTCCTTTTTTTCTCTCATCAAAGCAAAGCAAATATGGCCTGTGCCTAAACGGAATCATCAACAAACATACATGGCTCACAGAGTATCTTTCATGGACGAGTTGCGTTGTCTCTTCATGGGAGGGAGAGGTGATGCCAACCACCTGCAGCTGTGGCTCTCTGCTCTTATTTCTGTCACCTGGACCTTGGACAAGGTCCTGCTAACTCTCTGGACCTTAAGGTGTCCAATGGAAAGAAGATGGATGGGAGAGAAGGTGTTTTGTTACTGGTGATATTGTTTAATCTTGAGGTCCCTGTTCCTTACTCATGGGTTTGAGGCTCTCTTCTGGACTGAAGGAGGCACTAGTCGTGTAAGTTGGTATCTTTTGCTAGTGAGAAGGAGGTCAAGCATTACCAGGGATTCTACCTTCCTTATTTCTAAAGTCTACTGTCTACCAAGGCTTCACCATATCAAGAGGCCTGGTTGAAGGATCTGAGTTTTAATGCTCTTACCATCAGCTTGTTGTGTGATTCAGCCTCACTAACTTCTAACCTCAACGGTTGTCACAAGGGATAATTAGTATGTGCTTTATCTAGTGTGAAAATAGAGGATCAGTTATGTTTGTTTGAGTCCCGGGAAGCATTAGACGTTCATTAAGGAATCAGCATACAAGGGCATTTTATACAATGAAAAGTGCTAATATATCCCTGGAGACAGCTTTCTCTAATTATATGTATATATATTTTGGAGGAAGTCAGGATATGACAGATACTATGTCCTAACCTGCCCTGTGAAGTCCTAATCATTACAGATGTAATTAGTTACGGTGGGGTTCATGCGGGATCATAGTGGACCCCTAATTCAATATGTCTGGTGCCCTAATCACAATGGTAATTTGGAAACAGGGATGGAGATGCACATGGGGGAAAAAGCCACGTGAAGGTTAGAGCTCTGCTTCCTGAAGCCAAGGAAATCCTAGAAGCTGGGGGAGAGGCCTGGTGCAGACCTTTCCGGGGGAACATGGCCATCCCTACACTTAATCTCAGACCTGCAAACACTGAACTCTGAGACATGAACTATTCTGTGTCACCCAGTTTGTACTGCTCATTATGGCAGCCCCAGGAAGCGGATACACCTGGTTTTGTCACAGCACATGCTTTCTGCTCTGCCCATCTGATTTCATCCAGGCCCCTGAATTCTTTCTAGTACACTTCTCCAGGGGACCAGCTGGAATTGGCCTGAGAGAGACCAGCCTGCTACAGCCTCTGCTGGAGGGAGGTATGTTATATACAGCAGTGGGGTGGAGGAACTTGGATTTATACTTTGGGCACTATGTACTATTATCATGTAACTTGGAGAAAAATAATTAATCACCTCCAAGCCCCAGTTTCCTCTTCTATAAAATGGGGCTAATAGTACCCACCTCATAGAACTGTGAGCATTACGTGAAATATGCAAGGGCCTGGGACATAAAATGGTTCAATAAAAGGTAGCAGTTACTCCACTTGAAGCTCCTTGAGGTTGCAAGAGTAAGTTTTCTTTCTTCTTCACTACTACTCTATTAGATTAATTAGGACACTAGTTTATTTCCTCTCAAGAAAATGCTGGAAAGCTTAATCAATTAAATGTCCTCTTTAACTTTCTCCCCCCAATCCAAAGTCATGAGGGGCTGCAGTCTTTCCTCTTGTTGCTCAGTCATTCCTGGTGTGGCCAGCCTAAGGAGTCCGTCCACCTGTCACCCAAGCCAATCAAGGGAGAAGCAGATGAGTGATCAACAGTTTCACTTTTATTTACAGAAGAGCCAGCAATTCTGGAGAACAGCGAGGATATTTCCTCAAAGAGCCGTTCTGCTCTCCTCTTTCCCTTTCCCTTTTATTCTCACAATGAAAGTAAACACAATTTCACTCATCATAGTATACATTAAATGGATTCCTTCTCATAGGTTACAAGGTTACACAATATCTTCCTATCTTAAAGTGGTTATGTCTTCAAAGTATTTTTATTCTAGACTAAATTATAGTTAGTAAACATTTCACTGGGTGCACAGAGTGCCCTGGGTCCTTGACTGGTACCATGGAGTCCAGTTCCCCAGCCTATCTATAACAGTAAGCCCTGGAAATAGACAAACAGTCTTCAGATGTCAGCATGTAGGTTCATCCAGCCTTGTTAGGGCTTGACCAGTAGTGCTCTGCATGAAATGGCCATTCAGGTTAGTTGTGGCTGGTAACACTGGGGTTTTACCTATTTAGTCCCCAGAGGTCATCACCCTGCTCCCTCAGTATAGCCACCAGGGAGAGGATGTGGGAATAAGGACATGCCTTGGAAAGGACTCATATACTGTTGGCCAGACCCAACAATGTAGCTATATCTGGCTGCAAAGGGTGCTGGGGAATGTAGCTGTGATTCTGAGAAGAGGGTGAAAAGTGGGTGTTCTATGACGAGCTGAGAGAAGAGGAGGATGGAACTGGGGATGACTGCCTGTCCCTATCTCAACCTCACATCAGCGCATAAAATATGGTTAATGCATTGTTACATTTGTCATTGTTACTATGTTAGTTAATATCTGATATTGACTTCAACTAGAGAACAATTTCCATACCATCAATTAAAGATTGCCTCGCATCACTGTATTCTTTAAAAAAATTAAGCACGTTGTATTACAATTTATTTTACAGATATGAGAAAATTATTATTCCCAGTTCCCCTAGGTGGTTGTGCCATGATTTCTACTGTTAGAGGGTTGGCCAAAGCTTTGAGATGTCCCTCTAAACCAGCAGTTCTCAACTTGGGGGTCTCAACCCACAGGAACTGTATTAAAGGGCCACAGCATTAGGAAGGTTGAGAACCACTGCTCTCAGCCATGGTCCACCAGGACACAGGAAACATAAAAATGAGTTAACATCAAAAACTGTCTTCATCCAAATGTTTTTTCCACACTGTGGTTACTACTATGCTGCATTCTGTAATTTGAAAATGATGGAATTCAGGGAAGCAGTTTAGTATTACTCAGCCTAGTTGTTGGACATGCTTGTTTTTCCTCATGAAACTTCAAAATTACAAGACAGGAGAAAGTTAAACAGGACGGATTGTGGACAGCGGGCAGCGGGAGCTGCAGCTGCGTTCTGAGCCTGGGCTTTTGGGTTTCTCTCCTGTCAACTCCAACTTCTGAAATAACTAGAAGAGCTTCTCTGTGCAAAAACTTGGGCCTGGGAAATGAGTCTGTGCTCCTGTATGATAATCGGACTGTTTTCAATCATCAATACAAACTCTTATCTGTATGCTAAATTATTAATGGTTTCTCCTTATAGTTTGAAAAATGTTTTAATTTTGAAGATGATAAAGCACCATTCAAATGGAAGAAATAAATTACTGAAAGTGAAAACATCTGTAACAAGGTAACTGGACTGCTTATCTGCCGAAGACATATGTCAAAAATAAGGAAACACACCAAAACATCAAACTCACCTGTCGGATTAATATTTTTGATGGGCTGCATGGTGAAAAAGGAAAAATGAAGTAAGAAGTCTTTGGACAGTTTTTATCTTGGGGTGAGTGTGTGAGTTGACTTTCTGTATTTGTGGTTGAGGACATAATTTTCCTGTATGAGTAATTGCATAATCGTATTGTTAAATTGCATTTGGAGTTGCCAATAGTTAACAAATAACAGAATGAAAGCGTGAAAGCAGTCTACAGCAGCAGAGATGGAGAAAGAAGAAAAATCTTCTGCTCCTCTCAGAGGGTGAGTCAAGGCTATGTGAATCTTGGGGACCTCTTACAATAGACTCAGCAGCAGGAATATTGGTCAGGGAATACTTAAAAGAGGGCAGGAGGTCAGGGCAAGGAGTCTCAGGCTAACAGAGGCTGTGCGGTTCTTCCTGGACAGAAGCTGAGGAGTCTTAGGATTTAGACATATCTAGTGAGAAAGATGGGCCTTTCCTGTACCAAGGGAATTTTGTTTGGGTAGAGTACAGCAGCTTCTTCTCCAAAGAAAGGTCTCTGGAGAAATCATGGAAGTATATCCACAAGAAAAAGGTCCAGCTTTCAGCACCTGTCATGTCTGGGAGGGGGCAAAGCCACTTTACTACAATGTTAATCAAATAAGATATACATGCTTAATCTCTGTATCTCCCTTGGGGTCAAAAAATTTAGATATTTAGCACTAGAGACTGAATATTCATGTCTCGCTAAATTCCTATGTTGAAATCTCCAATGTGATGGTGTGAGGAAGTGGTACCTTTGGGAGGTGATGAGGTCATGAGGGTAGAGTCCCCATGATAGGATTAGTGTCTTTATAGACGGGACCCCAGAGAGCTCCCTCGCCCTTTCCACCACGTGAAGACACAGGGAGGAGATGGCCATGCATGACCCAGGAAGCAGCACTCGCCGGTCATCAGACCTGCCTGAGCCTTGAGCTGAGGCATCTCAGTCTCCAGAACTGTGAGAAGTAAATGCTTGTTGTTTATAAACCACCCAGTTCACAGTATTTTGTTGCAGACCCCCGAACAGGCTAAGACAGCTACCAGGTTTGGGGGAGGATGAAGAATGTTTGGTGGGCAGAGAGCCACATCTGAGCAGGGAGAACATTTTATTTATATCAAGTTTAAAACCTTGATTTGCTTAATTAATATAATTATTTCACATTCTTCCTAGTAAAGCATCATAAGAACGGAGAAGCAGGAATCCAATGTACTCAATTCTGATATGAGGACAATTGATGCTATTCCATGGTGTGGGGAGAGGCAATGGGGGAGGGGAGAGAGGGAAGCATCCAGCAAAAGAGAAGCCCCAGGAAAAACCCCAGAGGGGAGAGAATGCACGGTGTCTTCTGGGGACTGGATGGTCCCATGGGGTGTGAGGGGAGAGAGGATGGGCTGGGTTCTTGGCAGCTACCGAATCACCACAGACCTTGTTACCCTATGGGGGTTTTGGGAACCACTGGTAAGTCTTCTGGAGGAAGTGATGTACTTTTAGATTGACATTTCAGGACAATCCTGGGGCTTTTGGGAGAAGGACCTGTAGAAGCAAGTCTGAAGGGCAGCCTAGAGGGCACAGGTGATCTGGGAGCCAGAAAACTGTGGCTGAAAGGCAGGCAGGTGGCCCCAGAGTGGAGACAGGTTAACAGATCTAAGCGATGGTGAGGAGGTAACAGCTCGCTCATCTGCACGAAAACTCTAAGCTCAAGTTTCCCCTGGGTGCTCTGCCCTTGAGCTCACACAGCAATTAGAGAGAGCAGCAAACAACTTAATTTATAATTACATATTCCATGAACAAACAAAACAAAACCAGTGTGGATGGAAGGACAACATTGTTTTATATAGCACTAAACAAGAAACTGAGTATTGTAAGACACGATCCATGATAAGATGGTTTCTAAATTAAGTGGGATGAAACTGGGAAAAAAATAATCATCACCAATGAATTTATGATATACCCAAAGTCACTTTTCTTTTTTATGTCTTCTCAATTTTTTTCTCCACTGAGAACGTGTTTCACCTCCACCTAGGTTAATACAAAAGATGTGAAGTCTCCATCTTTTTATGGCTGAATATTATTCCATGTGGTGTACTATTAATAAACTATGGAATAAATATATACCACAGTTTATTAATCTGTACATGGTTGATGGGCCCTTGGGTCATTTCCACATCTTGGCAATTGCAAATTGAGCTGCAATAAACAATCAAGTGCAAAGGTCCAGAATGATAAAATGATCTTTTTTTTCTCTGGATAGATGCCTAGTAATGGGATTGCAGGATCAAATGGAAGATCCATTTTGAGTTCTTTGAGGATTCTCCATATTTCCTTTCAAAAAGGCTGTATTAGTTTGCAGTCCCACCAACAGTTAAAAAGTGATCCCTTCTCTCCACGTCCACGCCAGCATCTGCAGTTAAGCTATGTAGTTTAGGATGTTGGAAACGAGACATACCTGGCTTGAATTTTATTCACAGGTCTTAACAGAATAATTAGCAAGAGATATAGGATTTCATCAAGTACTTGTTCAATGGAATAGATGAATAAATAATGTTTATATGCAATTTCCAAAAAGAAGCAGTCATGTAAAATATAGAAATTTGCACTGTGTGCGTATCTGAGAATGCTGTGTAGGATAATACTGGTTGCTATGACAAACCTAAACTGCGAAAGGGCTCAAACATAAGAGGAATTTATTTTTCACTACTAGAAACCTCTAAATGGTTGCTCTGAATCATTAGATGAATCTCTTCTAAGCAGTGATTGATTCCATACATGATTTTGCCAACTTCAACATATGACTTTCAAGTGGATCTGACAACCTATGACAAGATGTCAACAAAGGAAAGAACAAGTACAGACGAGTCAGCTGCCTCCTAAGATGCATCAACGCACGTCACTTCTTCTCATATTTCCTGGGCAGCATGTAGTCACACAATCTCATCTAGATTCTGGGAAACAGGGTACTGGAAAATGTGGTTGTTGGGTGAGCAGGTGCCCTTCCAGCAAGGTGAAGGTTTGATGAGCGGGTGGTCATGCCCATTACCATGTATGCATCTCTGCTAACCCACTTATTCTGGCTCAGATCCACGGTTCTGTTTAGAGTTTTCTGTGTCTGGGTTAAAGATGCGTGCGCATGTGTGTTGTGTGTGTGTGTGTGTAATACAAACATGATTCCTACTTGGCCTCAAAATGCAAAGACATATCCAGTATTTTCCATACTTTGTGGTATAAATACAAAAATTTCCTCCCTTCATTTCTTTATTGAAAGCTTCCCAATCCATCTCCATGGACTATTTAAGGATTTCTCAAGATTTCAAGGGTAGAGTTTCTACAGATCTTTCAGAGTATCCAGCCGAACTCTGTGTATTTAATTGGTAATCAATAGATACATTATTATAAATCTATTTTTCAAACGTGGATATATGAAATAGTATTCTTTCTTTCCAAGCAAAAGGAAACTAACTTGGGTGACCTAGAGCACAAGATGATTTTTTTGGACAGAGATTGGGCTGGGGGTGGGTGTTCCCCTGGAGTTAGTGGGGAGCTCAACATTGGCTGGGGAATGATGGCCTGAGGCGACCTGGGAATACATAGGGAACTTCATTAGTGTTCCCTGATGTAAATGGATTAGAAAGCAAGCTATCTTTTGAATGAAATTGAACATACGTTCTTTTCAATTATTTGTCCCTCTGTTTAAAAAGGAATGGCTAATTGCTCTAACTTAGCTTATGTGACCACTAGTATAGACTATACCTAGTGTGAAGCAAAGTGATTCTAATTTAAATAAATAGAGTGCTGTTAGGAGAGAGAAACTGGTGCTGGGAAGAAACAAATTAACAAGATATTCCCACTACGTTGAGTACTATTCTTTTTTTTATCCTCAACTCAAAGCACATAGTCTTCTGAGTGGTACTATTTGCATAATGAGAGTAGGATCACTCATCATTTTAGCAGAAGCCAAAGGACCTCTGTGCTGGTTGGTTTTCAATATTGACATCCCTTGAGGTTGTGTAAACATATCACTACATCTCAATTTTAGTTCAAAGCTCAGGAAGAGTTAACTGGCCATTACTATTGGTTCATCATAAATTGTTCTTCATCATGTGCTCAAGTAGAAACCATCCAGATGGAGTCAATTGTAGCGAGAGCTGAGATTAAGTTTCAGCCATTTATGGTCTCATTATAGAAATGAAATTCAGTTACAGAAAACTCTCTTTCTGTAGACACACACATGCATTTAGAGCAATGTATTTATAAGAGAAGGGAAGGAGCAATATACCAGGGATAGGCAAATTCACACCCACAAAGTGGGGAAGAATTAACTTTGCTTTTCTTATCCTGCAACATTTCTCTCTCTCTTTTTTTTAAATGATTCAACACAAAAGAAAGAGGGGCCACCCATCTTCATCTAGTCTCCATTAATGCAGTGGCTGCTCATACACAATCAGCCACAAGATACACGAAAAATCAATGACCAAAGCAGAATAGTAATTGGATGCATCTGTTCATGGAAGCCAAATTCATGTGTAAAGTCATTCAAGGTCTTACATCCAACTGGAATGCCCATTTTAAATGCAAAAGACAACAAGAAATACAGTGCTGTGCTTTCCTCTCCTGGCTGGAAGTCTTGATTCTTGAGTTTGTGGTATGAGCTGTTTCCTTTAATGGCAGCCTGGGTCTATGAAGGGTCATTCACCTGTCATTCACCTGCTCTTGTGGCAGTGGAAGTGCTTGGCGTGAATGTTGGTTGCCCTGGCCATTAAAGGCAGTGGGTGGAAGCAGGGGAGGTCGGCCTCGCTCCAGTACTGGTTTCTCAGATAGAAGGGGCAAATGTGTGCCCCAGGAAGGCAGGACAGCCCACTACCGCTGAAAGATTTGAGGGACAAATGTCGAACTCTCAAGCCTGGAATAGGCAAAAGGCTTGCATAAAGATTGTCTTGAAGAGCATGTTCACAATGAGGTCTTGAAACATTTTCATTCACAGTGTACATGTTAGTTTTGCCATATCTTGTGTTGTCAGAACATAAGGACCCATTATTATACACACACACACACACACAGTCTTTGATACATGATGTAGGTAGTACCTATGCAAAAAGTAAATAAATTTAACTTGAGGAATTTACATATAACATCAATAACTATAACTGGATGATATGTTAAAAAAATCTGAATTTGGTGACAAGTAAAATAACTTTCAAATTCTTATGTATAAGAAGGAACAGAGACTGGCCCACAGGGATGAAACACTGACTAAATGTTAAATACTGTGACCACGGGGAGCTGCTCAGGAACCCATCAAGTCAATGTAGCTATTTGTAATCAATGATGGAGAAAATACTGTAAGATTCTCTCACTGTAAACCATATTTCCAAAGTGATTCATTCTCTGGAATCAGCCACCATTGTGTATTCTTCATTCAGCTTTCTCCTAAGGTGAGCAGGGTCTACACCTCATGAGCCACCAGCCCGCGATCCTCCCAGCTGGGCCTGGTCCTCGTCCTCCTTTCACTAAGGACATGGTGCACACGGTTTAACCACAGTGTGCCTCTTATTCCTCAACAAATGCAAAAACCCTTTGCTAAGCAGTGAATACACTTAGGCCTTATTTCAGGGACTGAGGAGACACAGGTGAGTACCATTGTCCCTGCCCTCAAGAAGCTCTTAGTCTACTAGAAAAGATCTGAGTTTGTGCTTTTCTGACCCAAATATGATTCCTACTCTTCCAGGGGTCATAGAGCCTCAGTTAATGATTCATGAAAGGGCAGGGGCTGATCCGTTTCTCTGGGGGAGGATTTACATGTCTTTGCAATCCACTTCACCATCACAAAATCTTTAAGTAATAATAAGATACACGTAGCTAAAATTTGTTTTATTTTGTAGACTAAGTATTAGAGTCGATTTCCCAAAATGTCATTTTTGTTCATACCATCATTTTCATGTATAAGTTGAGTTATATTTGCATGTATAGCTATACTTCAGATGCTGATACGAAGCATGCTGGTAATAGTACATGATCCACAATGGGGAAAACAGATAAAGTGTAGGCAATTCCTGTTTTTTTTTCTTAAAAATCTCTATGCAAGGGCATGCCTCCATACACTGGAGGTGGCAGGTTCAAACCTGACCCCGGCCAAAAAAAAAAATTGCCAAAAAAAATCTCTATGCAGCTATAGAAAATAACAAATTTTGCAATATATTCATAACATTGGTTCAAAATAAGTAACAAATAGCTAAATATAGAAAATATATTAAAAAGCAATATAATCATTTACGTCGTTCATGGGAATTTATTGACTATCTTACGGCAGGCACTGTCTTCATAGAACTTTCCTCATCTTGCACCTTTATGCTTTGTAATTCCAGAAACCAACAAGATAAATCTTTGAATACAGTTTTACCTTTGGATAGAAATTAAACAAGTTTGACTCCCTAAATGAGAGCTATTTTGAAAGAAATGACAAAAGTCCCAGTATGAGGAGGACATAGCAAGACCCCAAATAATCTGTCCAGAGTTTATTTTTATTATTTTCATTGTCTATATTTTATGGTGCACAGTATGTTTTGATATACTTATATTTAGTGCAATAGTTGCTACAGTGAATAAATTTAACAGTAAATAAAATGTCACATAGTTACATTTTTATTTATGGAAAGTCCCTGAAATCTACTCTCTTGGTGAAACCCCTAGTGAAAGTCGATGAAAACCTTGCTTTCACAGTACAATCCAGAGAAGGCAACACTAGACACACAGCTGGTGGGAGTTTGAAGAATTACAGCAATGGTTCTTCATGGAAAGGATACAAAAAGAGGTAACCTCCCCATCCCCAAATCTGTCTCAAGTTGCATGGGAGAGGGGAATGGAAGAACAAGTGAATTTTTTTGACAAAGAAGGCATGTGCTAAATACACAATTTGGGAACACTAGCTTTAAACCTACTTGTCCTTAGGATTAAAGTTAGCGGTGGGGATCTCCAAAATCAATGCTGAATGAGAGCCAGACTTGGGGGCAATGGGTATTTGGATAGTTCCATTCTATGGCAGAGGGTCCTTTGCACGGGAGTAAGGCTGCTCTTGAGAGTCTGGGGACACAGTTTTGAGGATAAGTGAAACAGTGTGTGCCTCCATCCCACCAGGTGCGGAGCTTCTCGCAGTACGTGCCCAAGCCCAGTCTGAGCATACCTATCTAGCAGGCACCTGGGGTATATATCCCAGCAGCCACCTTGCGTGGGATACACTCAAAGGTCTTGAGGCTGAGTCTGAAGAACTCAGGTTGGTCTAACCACAATGATAATTGGATTTGATGGTGCTCAACATCTACAGTGTCCTTGCAGAAGGTGGCACACACCAACATGACACCTGGGAAGAGGAGGAGCCTGGTGTCTTGAGTCAGGTGGCCCTGTCCCTATCTTCTTGTTCTTTGTGACTCTTGGAGGTGGTAAAAGCCAGAGACCCCCCAGCTTTTCCAAAGCAACTGCATGATTTTACATGTCCACGAGCAACATAAACGGGTTCCAGTTTTTTCATGTCTTGTTTTCCATACTGTTCTGCACTCATGAGAGTGACATCAGTGGGTACAGAGAACATTAATGAAAAATAAGAGTTTAAAGTGTGCATCATTCATATGAACTGGAGCCACCTAATGACCAAATAGGCTTTTTGTTGATTTTGCTTGTGGTTTAATTAGTGTTTCTTAACCCTGGCTGCACAACCCTGGGATGACTGATCTTAGGAGCTTTAGAATATAATCACGCCCAAGAAGCATCCCCAAAGATCCTGATTCAATTGTTCTTGGATGAGATGCAATCAATGGTATTATTAAAAAGCTTCTTGGGTGATTATCATGTGTAGCCAGAGAAGAAAATCACTGGCTAAGTGTTGAAACCTTTGCAAGGAAGATTTCTCATTTGGATTGGAGTGTCTGTCAGGGCAGCTTTGGGTCCTGACAGACTCTGGGGGGTTTCTTCTGAGTTAAAAGGTAACAAGGACAAAAAGGTGAGCTACTCCCTGCAGTGACCATTTGTTTGGGGCATCCGTATGCACGTGTCACCTCTTACGACTGGTGCTGGAAGATCCTGGTTAGGATCTGGGGGATGTATTTCTAATGATAAATGTTCTGCTATCAAAGTCCTTCTATGCCTTCTATGGCTCTGGAGGGTGAATTATAGCCGTGGGTTAAGTTTTGCAATGGGCAAAATAAGGCAGAAAGTTTGTGAGACATCAATTTTCCAGTTTTTTGGGCTGAAATTGTGTGAAACCACGGAAGAACAGTAAGTTCTTTCTATCTCAAAATGCTGCTTGTCTTAGGTTCCTCCTATTTCTTGTGGCCAAGATGTAACTTAGCAAGCTCACCGTGGAGGCATTGTCATGATTCTTAAGAAAACTTATGGTGATTGAAAATCAGACTTGCCCGGAAGTGTTTTTTAATGGTGGCCTTACTGAGATATAATTCACATGACATAAAGTTCATCTTTTAAAAGTAGGAAATTCAGTTGTTTTTAGTGCAGAAACAAAATTGTACAACCATTGCCACTATTTAATTCTAGACTATTTGCATTACCCCATCGGCACCTGCTCCCCATTCCCCCGACCCCTGGCCCTAGAAAGCACTAGACTGTCTGTATTGATTTTGCCATTGTAGATATTTCATACAAATGGCATTGTATGATATACGGGCTTTGTGTCTGGCCTCTTTCACTGAGTATAATGTTGCCAAGATTCCTTTGTGTTCTTTTATGTACCAGGACATTGTTTCTTTTTATGGCATAATAGTATTTCATGGATTATCACATTTTGTTTATCGAGTCTTCAGTTGAGGGGCACTTGTTCCCAGAGCCTGGGATTATAAATAATGTTGATGTGAACATTTGTTTTCAATTCTATTGGGCAGATATGTAGAACTAAGATTTCTGGGTCACGTGGTAACTTTATGATTAACTTTTTGAGAAAAGGCCAAAATCTTTTCAAAAGCAACTGCACGATTTTGCATTACCCATGCATCGGAAACTTAGAATATAATGAACAGTCATGGACTCATTTAAAACCCCTCATGGAGGGGTTTTAAAAATGGAGATTTGTATTTATCCCTCCTTATAAAAGTTTTATGTTATGGGCGGGAGTAGGGAATAGATGGTCCCCCAATGTGAGTTCTTGAATCTGTTTATAATCCATCTCTTGGCCCAGGTGCAGCATCCTTGTCACCCGAGGAGGCAGATGCTCCCTGCCTGGGCGTCTGGAGAAGAGACAGACGCCAAGGCAAAGGCGTGAGAGCATCTTTCATGCCTCCCCCGAGCTCGCCTGCTTAATCCACATCAGGGTCTTGCTGCCAAGACTGATGAATTGCTCAGAAGCGTCACAGCTCGGTGGCTCCAAGTGCTGTGTGTGCTGGCAGCTGCCACTGCCGTCCTACCTGAGACCCACACGTGTCTTCCTGAAATGGCCAAAACAAACTTTGTCCTCAATTTTTGCTTTCTTTGCGAAGTCAATCAGCCATGCTCATCAAGTCTGGGTGCTCAGTTAGGAGTTTGTACCCACTTATGTGAAGCTGTCTGGAACAAGATCCCCTCTCTGGAGGCTGAATGTTGCTTTGCCTCCAATAAGTGACCCCTGGTGACTGTGCACAGAGAGGAGGAGGAAGCTGGACAGGAGATGAAGGCCGTGTGAGCTGGGGTCAGATCTCACACTCTCAGGATTCTTCATGTGTAAATTTTATTCCAAATGCAATGGGAGTGCTGGAAGACCTTTGAGCAGGAGAGTAGCCAGGTCTGATTCACTCTGTAAGGGGGCTGCCCTGTTAGAGACCTGAAGGGGATCAGGGGAAACTGGGGCTCTTACAATTGTTCAGAGAAGAGGAGGGGGTGGTGTGGGCCAGGCTGGTGCCCATGGACATGGTAGATATGGACAGGCTCACTGCTGTGGGCTGCAGGCTGCTTTAGTGGTGGGGATTTTTTTGGACTGAGGCTCCTTGTAGTGGTCTCAGTAACCATGTGGGGTCTCTTAAGTTAACCCCAAATATTCCGAAATTACCAGGGCAGCTGGGCAAGGAGGGGAAAAATGGATTCAGGTGATTAGAAAACTAGAGTGTGAGCAGATTGAATAAAACCTACCTTTTATTAATTGCTGATGATTAGAAAAACAATAATGGAAACCAGCCGCCTTGGGGATACTTAAGAACACCACTGTTACTATAGCATGGAACTGTTTTTCTTAAAAGTAAGTAAAAAAAAATTGGTAATAGTAATAACCAGCATTCATAGACTGTGTCCTGTGTACCAGACACAGTGATTGTGTTTTCAGAGTGTAAAACCATGGTTATTGTATAGTGAAACTTTCATTGTCTAATTCCCTCCCCTTTGGTCACCTTGTAGTTACAGTGACCAGATTATAGCCAATGAGATAGAAGTAGAATTCTCTGTGGGACTTCAGAAAGCATTTACTTTTTTGATCATCCCCTCTTCTTCTATTTTCCCCCTCTTTCTTGCCTTGAACAGAGCAGTGACAGCTAGAGCTGCAGCAGCCGTCTTGTGACCATGAGTGAAAAGGCAGGAACCTTGAAACTGTTGGTCCAGACGGCATTGAGCCCCCAAGCCAATGCTAAAAATCACCTGTTCCTAGACCCCTCACTATGTAAGGAAAATAAACCTGTTTGTTATTTTATCTAGTGTTGTGAAGTTTTATTACCTAGAGCTAAAAAAAAAAAATCCTTAACTGATAACACAAATAGTATTTCATTTAATCCTTATATCGCTCCCTTTATTTTACACACAATTTCCAGAGGTGGAAATTGATGCTATTGATGGTGGTTCAGCTGGTAAGTAGCAGAGCCATGATCTGTGCCTGGCTAAGACTAACTATTTCTATTTTGCCATGCAGCCTCTGTGAAAAATGTTCTCAGAGAATAAGTCTTTAATACAATATACTGTGGGTTATTCAGAAAACTAGTATAAAATAAAATGGAAAGTAGCTATAATCTCACATCCCAGAGATAAAAACTATAATTTGGGGGGAGGGAGGGTAGGCATCATTATTTTTATAGTTTTCTTATGCCAAGTTTAACATGGTGAGGTTATAGTGTGCAGACACACACACACCCAGAAGGGTACATATATACACTTAGCCCTCATAGCTCTGTTGCAAAAGGCAAAAATTTCACTTATATTCATGCCCAAATTTCCATGGATCCTCGTCCCTACCCATTAGGATAAGAACTCAGCAACTGTAACCGATCTCCAGGTTTATTTTTTCCTGTAAAATTGTGTTGGTGCCTTACCTATGGCTCCTCTGCACCTGTCCTCTTCCTCAATAAGTCTACTCTAGCCTTGCTGGCCTCCTGCCCTTCTCTGGAACACACCAGAGAGCCTTCGGTGTCAGAGCCTTGAAATTGGACATTCCCTTTACAAGACCCACATATTCCCCTCAGCCAAACCACATCTTTGCTAAATGTCAACTTTTCCATTAGGTTCTTCTCTACCCTGTTATTTAAAATCACATAAATGCTACCAACAGCCCTCTCCTTGCCTTCCTTCCTATTTTTTATAGCCTGTACCACTTTCTAATATCCCTTATAATTTGCTTCCTTATTGCCTTCTTTCCTACATCAGAATGTAATCTTCACATAGGAGGAATCTTGGTTCTTTTTTAAACTGGCACATTCACACAAACGCATTTGATTAATAGCAGCCCTGTTTGATCTCACTGCTACACAAAGTGTTTAATGAAAACCGTTCCATTTGTTTTCTTGAAATGATTGCCGTCCTGAATCAATGGAACGTAATTAATATATGCATACATCTTAGAACATGTGTCCGTCACACGTCTGGAGCTCAATACGTGTTAGCCATTATTTCCGTGTTATTATACAATGGGCCCTCGCTCCTCTAAATAGAGAAACAAAATCGGGTCCTGAGGCTAGGTGGAAAATGCATGCCAGGCCATCCTCTCCACCCCCCTGCTGTCACCTTCCCCGCACCCCCCAAACAGCATCCTCCAGTTACAAAATGAAACCTGCAAAACACACGTGTGAGAGACTGCGAAGGTCGTGCTCTGTGCTGCCGCTGTGTGTGCAGGCCCAGGGCCACCTCTCCTCCACCGACGCCAGCCAGAGCGCGCTTCCAGGGAGAATATTACTCCAGCTTTATTCTTTATAGTATTATATAAAAACCATTTTACGGCAGCTATTAAAACAATCTGTGTAAACATAATTTTTATGGCTGAGTGATATTCTAGCATATGGCTGTGGCACCACTTCCTTATTTCTCTGTTGCTGGGTATTTAGGATGCTTCTTGTTTTTCCTTATTACGAGCAGGGTGATGATATTCCTCCTTGAACATAAAAGGGGAAGTCCTCCTTGAGGGGAACTTTGATGATGGCATAAAAAGACTAAACTCCGCCATAACATCTGCAGTAAGGATGATTTGCCGTAGCTGCGATGACAGGGACCTTCATGCAGGGAAGGCTTCACGAGGGGCTGGGAGTGGAGTCCTCACCCCTTGAGGCCAGATGGCGGCTGCCCTCAGCGCCTTGGGGAGACACCTGGGTAAGGTCATGCTGGGTAAGAGGGTGACTAACGCTTGAGTGTGTGCACAGATGTTGATCGATGATCAGAAGACACGGTAAGAACTTCATTCACTTACTCATTTCCTAGATGTTTATTAAGCACCCGTTATGTGCCAAGAATTGTTCAATAGTGATTCTTATCAGCATCACTGGGAAACTTGCTAGAAGCACAAATTCTTGGGTACCACCTCCCACCTACAATGTTGGAAGCTTGAGGAGTGGGGAGGGCAATCTCTGCCTTCACAAGGCTCTGGGTGAGTTCAATACATGCTGAAGTTTGAAGATCATGACTATAAAATGGTTCAAGGTTCCAGCAGCGGATACAATCCTTGCAGTTTTACATTCTAATGAGGGAGAGACAGAGAATAAGTCTGTATGTCAGTACAATGTAGCGAGTGGTAAGTTTTAAGAAGGAAAATGAAGTAAATATTTGAACTGATACCTGCAAGAGACGAGGGAGCAAGTGGTCCAGACAGCAAGCATGAAAGCATGCACAGACGGCATGAGGTCTTGCACCATCTCTGTGCGGCGGGGTTTTGCTATTGGTAGGGGGACCTGTGATGGAGGGTGGGGTGAGGATGAAGGATGTCCCAGGAGGAGGGCGCAGAACTCTGTGTGCACCGCATGTGTGTGCTGTACCTCTTCCAACGCTCCCAGCGACCTGTGCTTTAAGCTCTCAGCTCTGAAAACATTCAGGGCAATTTAAGAAGCATCATGGATAGATGAGCTCCTCTTCTCCCTCCTTTTCCTTTCCCTTACTCAGCAGCCCCACGCAAAATGAGGGTGAAGAAGAGTGAGAACACCTTGAAGAGCTTCATTGAGCAGGATCAAAATAATTGATGGTATTTGAAGTTGCAGTCCAATCTACATCACCATCAAAGGACCCCAGAGGACCACTGTGTTCTGCCTGCAGTTGTCAGGCAATGAGAGGACACTTCTGTGACTGTTTCTAAAGTTGCTTCCTTCAGAGATCTTTTTTTTTTTTAATTGCTATAAGATGCTCATTAACATGAAACTTTTCTCCTGCATTTGGTCAACACATTAACAATTATCTCCAAACATTTTCTCTATTGCTGTTCTGCTGTCTTAGGAGTGGAAGAGAGGGGCTGTGTGGGTCTGAGATGCTGAGTGGGCCCGTCCTGATGAGCCCAGGAGTCGGGGAAAAGGTCCAAATGACAGCTCATTTCTTTGGAAGTCATTACTGCTTTGGTTTCCTAGTAAAGTCTTGCTTCGATCACCATGAAAGTGTGTATGTCTTTAAGTGGCATTTCAGAAAGAAAATAAGATAATCAGGTACTTGTGTTGTCCTATGGCACAAAAAAATGTGCAGCAACAATAATGAATGCTGCTGAGCGAGACACTGCCACGTGTCGACATGAACACAGCTGGGATACCCTGATATACCAAGTTCATCAAGCAGCTGACTGAGCTGTCTGTACAGTGCTGCCGACTGAAGAGCACGGTGGCAAGTTCACAAACTTAATGGTCAGACCCCATACGACGACGGCAGCTCTGATGGCCATCCCAGAGAAAGAGCTCCAAAACTGCTCTGAAGGGTGGACCAGGCACGGGCATCCGTCCACAGCTTCCCGAGGGGAGTACTTCGGAGGTGACCATAGTGATATTCAGCAATGAGGAAGGTAACACTGTCTTAGGATGGGTTCATGAACTTAATTGTCATGTCTTACACCTATTGGAGCATCTAACATTTTTTTTTTAATTGTGCATATCAAGGGCTGCCAATGGAAACATCAAACATTACTCATGGGAGTGTGAAATGGTACGGCCATTTAGGGAAGCAGCGTGGCAGTTTCTTATAAAGTTAGACATATGCTCACTGTGGGACCGAGGTATTTACCTACAAGAAATAAGAGAAATAAAACTTAAATTTACATGGAAATTATAATCACTCCCCCCAAAAGCCACAAAGGAGTGTATCTGTGTGTGCTGTGCACCCGTGTGTACAAGTGAGTACATGAGCGTGTGTGCCCAAGTGTGTCTGTTGATACTTCACTCGTCTGCAGGAGGGTAAGGTCAGTGGCCTGTTCAGTTTCCCCTGCATCCTTTAACTCTACCATGTGGTGAGAATTTCCTTGTAAAAATTTCTGGCCTGTGGTCTCAGAAACAACTCAGCTGCCTTAAGATTATGTTACACCTTCTGAGATTGAAGCTATTATATTTTTGATTACTCTGAAATTCACTTGTTCTCAGTTTTTCTTGCAAATGAGAGCATCACTTCTTGCAAATGGGCCCATGGGTAACTTCTGAGAATGAATTTCACACCCAGAGACCAGTGCTGGCACGCAGAAGCTGACATTTTTCTTTGTTTTCTTTAAAACAAGCTTCGTTTTTATTTCTACTTTGTTAGAACAATCGATGTCACCCAATACCCCAGTGTCCTAAGCAAGACCAAAATGGATTGGGTGAATCAGGGATTGTTAGGTGAAATGAAAGCCTGGCCATCTAATTTCTTACTAAATGCTTCCATCTTGCCGTCCTGAGTACTTACATTTTGTTTCAGGGCTTACTCTCAGCTCCCTGTGCCATAGGTTGCACATTTCTACCTGAAGGAGAAAGAATAAGTTCATATTCCTGACGTGACTATTCTGGGAAGATATATGGGGTCTTGGCTCATTGATGGAGATGTAGGGGTGGGCGTCTTTGGAGTTCCCATAATTGTCTTCTGAAGATCACACATTTCATGATGGCCCCTCTGGGTGGCTATGTGGCTACATGGCTCAGTATTTCCCATTGCTGGACCTCTGAGAAGAATTTGGGGTCCTTGACCACTCTTCCTTCTTTAAACGCTTTACTGGATCTCTGCGACATTCATGGGTTTTGATTTCATTGTGGTCAGCCTCCAGCACTAATTCTTTACACCTTCTTTAAGTCTAGAATATTGTAAATTCCCAGATATCAATACCTGGACCTCCACTTCCCCCATGAGATCTGTTTTTGTGTTATACCTTCAAATACCAACCAGGTGACTCCTAAATGGTCACCTGTAACACCCACCCCTCTAATTAAGTCTGGACTCCCATGCACGACAATTTATCTAATTTGTCTTCTTCCATGGTGAAGAAGCCTCTCAAGCACTTAAGACCAACTCCTAATTTTCCCACTGAATCTGTTTCATCTAAACACGAACTAGCAGAAGATGTTAACTCATTCTTCCAACTGCTGAAGCCCAAACCTCAGGGTCATCATTGACTATTTTCTCTAGTTCTTACCCCCACCCCCAAATAATCCATGAACAAATTATGTCTTATGTGACCCCAGAACACACTGAGACTCTAACATCTCCAGATTTCATCCACTTTTCCTCTGATCCATACCATAATCTTCTCCCTCCATATCATTACCGTAGCCTCATGGGTGATATGGCTTCTCCTGTTCTTAACATCACAGTCAGAATAACCCTGGTAAAACATAGTCAATCACGTCCCTCCAATGCTTGAAATGCTCCGATAGCTTCCATGCATGTCGCTGGGAACAAGAGCACAGGTGCTTATGGTGTTTGACAGAGCACTGACTGATCTGGCTGTTACCTCTTAGAACTCATAATCTTACCAGCCTCCCTCCTGCTCCTTGGGATCTAGCCATCTCCCCTTGCTGGTCCTCAGCTCACTGAACTGACCCTCGCCTAAGGGTCATTCAGCCCAGCGTTCCCTCCATCTGATCCAAGACACCCTCATGCTTACTATCTTACCTCTTCAGGTTGCTACTCAAATGTTGCTTTGTCACTGAGATGCTCTATGAACAAACTTCATAGAACTTTTCATGTAGGGGCGGTGCCTGTGGCTCAAAGAAATAGGGCACCGGCCCTATAGGCCAGAGGTGGTGGGTTCAAATCCAGCCCCGGCCAAAAACTGCAAAAAAAACAAAACAAAAACCCTTTTCATCCAGTATTCCCTCCCCTATCCTCCTTTTCCTCTGCTCCCCCACCCCCAGCACTTATTACTTTATAACTTTCTCTTGCTTGTTTATTTTCTGTCTCTACCTGCTGGAGGGCAGCCAGGTTTGCTGATTTGTTCCAAAGCCTGAACATTTGGTGAATGAATGAATGGGTAAAAGAATGATTAAGGGTTTGTGGACGGAGAAGGATACTGTACCTCGCCTCCTGAGGTAGAAGGGATACCTTAGGTGTTTGAAGTAAATGATTTTTGAGCATATATTTATGTATTGGTTTATTATGATCGAACATGAGCTGTGCTTTGAGGAATAGTTTTTATTAATTTCTTGTTAAATGTGTCAGCCGTAGTCAGACTCTGGATGGCTTAAACAATGACAATTAGTGAAATTATATGAAATAGCTTATAGAACTGAAGAAAGTTCCCAGAAAATCTTAAAAACCTATGTACATGGTAGTCTTGGCTGGAAAGAAACCCAGTGCATTAACTTTGACTCTTGACACCCTTCACTTAGGTTTTAACTTCTGATAAGAACCCAATGGGATGGGCCTGAGTTGAGTCTTTAGTGATGATTTTACCCATGCTAAATGCACTTGGGTGGGGGAAAGGGAAGGTCATTTCTCCAAAATAAATTAGAGGTTCTAATTCTAAAGGAAGTAGGTAAAGATATGGTAAAGACAAAGGCAGAAAGAAGAAAGATAAGCAATAGGTGATTTTTTTTTTATTAAGTCATATATCATTTCTATTCTACATTGGGGTAATAAAGTTTGAGAATTACTTATTTTTCATCCCAACCCGAATAGCTTATCTCTTAAAAAAATCCCCCAGCATGTTTTCTAAAGTAGGAAAGAAAAATGTGGACTTAGGATTCAAGAGTCTGGGAATTCACTGGCTCGGTCCCTGTTGTAAGGAGCAATTATTCCTAACATATTATTAGCGGTAGGGATAATATTGAATTATCATGGTCATTCATGTTCCTCACAAGTTTTTTCAAAGTTTGGTTAAAAATAATTTTTAAAAAAGTGTGTCCTGTAACATTTATAATATGGCCAAACAAATACATTGATTTTTTAATACGCAAACAAACAGTGAAACACAGCTCATTTATTTAAGCACTAAAAACAAAACCTATAGATCACAGCAGCTTTAGGAATCTTTGATCTTTGTTTTTGAACAGATTTGGGTTTGCCGACTCGTTGCAACAAGGGAGAATGCACATCTCGGAGATCGATGAGATTTCTCAACAAGAAAATGTTAGAAAAGGTAAATCATAGAATGAGAGGTTGTATTAAATACTTTGGGGGAGTTGTAAAAGAATTGAGGCTTTGGTCTGGATTAGATGCTCGTGGGAAGTGAGAGGTCATCTCAGTAAATTTTGCCTTTCTTTAAATGGAGTAGGTTGATAAAAAAGAAAAGAAAAGAAAAGAAAATACAACTCTCTCAGAAAGCTGCCATTATACTAGAATAAAATCAAACAGCGGTTTTCTCCCTCAAGTTTGAATGCTAGGCAGGCTGTTAAATATTATTTCTCACTTAGCACAAACACACTTTTCACTTTTATTACGATTAGGATGTGTATTTTGATGGCATCACTTCACAATCATCTTCTAGAATAGAATATTTTGTTCGGGACATTTCATAGAGTCTTTAATATTTGTCATTTCCTCCCCCTGCATGGGGCAGTGGCCAAGTGACACAAGGTCTGTGTCTTCAGCACCTGGGCTGAAAGAAGCCACCGGCCACGTGAGGGGGCTTCTCTCTCATTTCTTCCTATTTCTGAGAAATGATGATAACCTGACTGCCGGGACCGTGAGCTGTTTGTTTCCCTAACTTATTTGTATAGGTCCAGTGGAAATCAATGCGTATTTTAAGTACGAAGTCGCCTTCTACTTTGTATTAGTTATCTAGTGAGTTGTAATGTAATGTATTTCTCCAAAACTTAATGGTTTAAAACAACAGCTGTTTGTTATCTCATGCTTCCTGTGGATCAGGAAACTGAGCGCGGCTTAACTAGAAGCCTCTGACACATGAGGGGTGAGGTGGGCTGTGTCCATCAGAAGGGCCCAGTTGGGGAGGAGTCAGGTGTAACTGCACTTACATGGCTGCGGACACCACTCAGGTCCTCACTGACTGTTGGACAAAGGCATCAGGTCCTTGCTGTACCTTCTTTACATAAGGAAGCTCACATCATTGGCAGCTGGCCTCTGTCAGCAGACAAGAGAGAGGGAGAGACATGGAGACAGAAAGAGAAAGAGAAAACTGGTGAGACAGAAGCTCTAGTCTTTCCATAACCTAATCTTGGAAATGACATCTCATCACTTTTGCCATATTCTGCTTGTGGAGAATAGCCAGTCCCTAGGTCACATTAAGCAGAAGGAGGTGAAACTCTCTAAGTGCTTGCTGACCAGAAGTCTGGGGTCTTTGGGGCCTTCTGAGAGAGTGTCTGCCACACCCTTTAAGAACGAGAATGTGGGAATATCAGGGACCTGGCAATTTTGCTTTTGTTTAAGCAGAGAGTAGTTCACATCTGGTTTCTTCGTTGCCCTGAGGGAGAACCATGAGGCTTGTTTGTTTTATTCTCAACTGGAAAACAAACATGGCGGTCATTTGAAAACCCCCTGGGAAATGACTCTCCTGTTCCTTTCTGTGCACATACGGAGGGTGAAGACTGGCCAGACACTCTCAGCACTTGGGCACAACCATGTCACATTTACCTATTAACGCAGTGCTGGTCAAATTGGGATGGACATCTTGTCTTGTGTGCTTGTGCTTCTCCTGTTAGATTCAGAATCCTCAAAGTTTTCAGGTAGAATCCCTTAGGGACATGGCAGATGTATTTTCAGTGTTCTCTTATGAATTATTCTGGGGCATGCTTTCTGGAAATCTCAGATAATGGAGCTGTGAATGATGTCATAATTCTGACCCTCAATTAATCTACCATTTGCCAGAAATGTACCAGAAATGTGAAAGATGGGCACATTTTGGCCTTTAGAGCATTATAATGAGAATTTTAAGACACAATGCAGAGGTGAAGCTACTTCTGGAGGCCTGGTAAGTCAGGGGCACATGACCCAGTACAGTGAAGGTCCTCTAGAGCTCCTTGGATCAACAGGTAACTTTAAGTCATATTGCTATAGAGTTTTATTATACTCCAATCCCTTCTTACTCCTTACCAACTAAATAAGTAGGTTAATATCAGACCTGTTCCCTGCTAGCACATCCTAGACACTGCAAGGATTGCAAGAAAACTGAAAGGTGCAATGGTTGACCTCTAGGAACTCATATCCTAATTAGAGAAATGAAAGATTAGCATTAATATTGTATTCCACTGTGATTAGTAGGAAACCTGGGGAAAAAAAGCATTCAACAACTAAGAATGTGTCAAAATTCATCAGCAAAGCAAGAAGGTCAAGGTTGGTGTGTGATGGTCCCATCAAGCCACAAGGCATGAAGGGTCCAGTATCCTCCCGGCTTTCTTCTTTGCCATTCATTGCTTGTCCTGTTGTTTGCTTTAACCCATTGTAAGCTTCTCCCATGGTTTTCTTAGTCATCACCACTTTAACCAAGCCTCAGATCCACAGTCCAAAGGAAAGAGGATCAGCAAAGAGGAAAAACAAAGCCTGTTGATAGGACCATCCTTTAGAAAGCTTCCTTGTAAGTCTCTCCAAGAAACATCTGCTGGCACCCATTTGCCCAAAGTGGTGTTGTGGATGTTACTAGCTGCAGAGAGGCTGGGAAATAGGATTTTTTTGAACTTGAGATAAACATAATTATTAGGCAAGAAAGACTATGGGAATATTGCTAAAAAGGTTTGGTAGGGACATAAAAATAACGAGGTTATGATGAATAAAGATCAGCAAATACGAAGTTATCCACAAGATATTTGGAATGTAATGCCTACAAGAATTCAAATCCTGTATTCAAAAGAAGAAAATTGGGTTTGCCATATGCTACAGGAACTTGTTCCCCGTTAGGAACTTCTGCAACTGATGCCGGAAAATAGTCTTTTCTTCTTTTTTTGGTTGTTAGATCTGGCTGTCATTAGCTTCTTGCCTGGAGTAATGAAGGAGACAGGAAGTGCTGGCATTCCATTTTTAGGAAGCTCAGTGTCCCAATTCTATTTACTTTTTACTCACAAGGGAATCTCCTTATTTAACCTTCTTAAAATTTATCTTACGTCACACACACCACATCCTCTTGGGTTCCTTTTCATGAGTAAGTAGGATTCAAGTCTGGCTTCACTCTAGAGTCCTTTCCAGAGTTTTTAGAAAATTCGTGTCCACGCTACACCCCAGAGAAATGAAATAACAATGTATGGACAGCATGGGAATTTTTTTTAAGCCAGTCTTGAGAACCACTAGTCTAGCGCAGTGATCAGAAAGCTATGACTTGCAGGCCAAATATGGTCCATCGGCTGTTTTTGTAAATGCAGCCATCAGTCGCTTAATCGCAGGGATATGTTCAGAGAAATATGTCCTTAGGTGATTTTCATGATTGTGTGAACATTATGGGGTGTACTCACATGGACAAAATGGTAGAGTCAACTGCTCACCTAGGATAGACAGCATCACCTGCTGTCCTGCCCACTGTAGTATGCAGTCTGTTGTTGACCAAATGTAGTGATGTGGGTGCTTGGCTGCAAAGTTTTACGGAGATATGGCCATATATCATCCCTGGCTGCTTTCACACTAAAGGACAGAGCTGAAAGTTGACAGAGAGGTTTTGGCTATTAATACCTAAAACATTTACTCTCTGGCCTATTCCTGTAAATGTTTTCCAATTCTATGCCTCTGTTCTAATAGTCCATTAGAATTTATCTGAAAATAACTCAAGATGACCAATGCAATCCTCTCATTTTATTGACACAGGGAGGGGTCATGATTTACCCACGGTCAGTTGGGAAGGTTATGACCTGCGGTCAGGCATCTTCTAACTACATCACGAGTGCAGAGAGCGTCTGGATACAATGCACGTTTATAACAACTAATGAACTAACATCAACACGTTGTTATTAACGCTTGTTCTTTATTCGAATTTATTTTTTCCTAAATCTTTTTTTCCGTTCCAGGAATCCATCCAGGACATATTACCTTTGGTGATGATGCTTCCTTCATTTGGCTCCTTTTCGTCTGTGACAATTTCTCAGACTTCATTTTTGGTGGTGTTTGCAGTTTTGAGGGCTATTGGTCAGGAATTTTACAGACTGTCCCTTCATTGGGGTTTGTCTGATGTTTTCCTCATGATTTGTTTGGGGTTATTGGTGGATTTGGGGGAAGTAAAATAACATTTTTCATCACATCTTATCAAGGCTATTGCAACATGACTTACCACAGCTGATGCTAATCTTGATTACCTGGCTGATGTTGTGTGTGTCAAGTTTCTTCACCATAAAGTTACTGTTTTTTCTCCTTTCCCATACTATGCTCTTTGGAAAGAATTCACCATGCACAGCCCACACTTAGGGAGTGGGGAGTAGTGCTCTACCTTGGCAATGTTGCATTCACATAAATTATCCCTCTGAATGAGAGATTTGTCTCTTCTCCCTCATTTATTTAGTCAATCATTTATCTGTATCAGTATAGACTAGCGAATATTTGCATTTTAACATTTATTAAGTCATTAAACATCTACAAGGCATGATTCTGGGCCAAGCACTATGCCCAGAGACAGAGATACAATAGCAATTTGAAAATAGCCTCAAAGAACTCAGGTCAGTCGTCCCCAGTGTAACACAACCTGATTGATGCCACAGAGTGATAGTCTCAGTGTGCACAGGGTGCTGTGTGCAGGCACTACTGACATCATGCCGTGTTATCAGCTCCTTTGTTCTTCACAATTTCCCTAACAGATGGATGTTATTGTCACCTCCATCTAGGGATCAGAAAGTAAAACACAGAGAGGTGAAGAATCTTACCCAAGGTTGCACAGCGTTAAGCAGCAGAGATGTTTGGAGCAGGATCTAGTTAGGACCTTTAATCACGGCACTAAATTGTTTCTCGCGTGAAGAGCTGTAGGAGCCCACAGGGAAATCATGGGGTCGGTCTTGTGGGTAGGTACACCAGGCCTGGGACTCTTCCAGAAAGTAAAGACAACTCAGGTGAAACAAATTCTGACCTGACAGTTGTAACATGTCTGTAGCCAGGCACTCTCTCGAGAATCCTGAAGGTACAGAGGGTGAGTAGGAAGCTTTGACTCTTTGACTGCAATATTTCGGACCTTCCTTCCTGCCAGTCCATCCCAAGGGACTTCCTCTTGAATACAAATTTCAGCCTCTTTCTGAGAGTGACTGACAGGCTGTCTCCTGGATCCCCTTTTCTTTGTCTCCCTAACAGCATGTTCGGATATTGATGACAATTGTGGAGAAGATGGTGTCCTCAGGCCAGCAGTGGGGGGGGGGGACACACTTTCTAAAGGATGTCTGCTCCCTTATGTTTCCTCTGCCATTATTGCCTTCAAAGGCTACGGAAGGTCACAGGAAGGTTCTTACCGTACAGTATGGGGAAGTCAGAGGAGAAAGAAAAGATGAGAGCTTCAACAGTCTTTTCTCCATTGCTGCTATTGTGCTGGACATCCTTGGCACCCAACAGCCGTGGGCTCCGCTTATTCATGATGAAGGAAGGAAGATGAAGCACAAGGAAGGAACTAGGGAGAAGAAGGGACAGACAGTGAGGCTCCTGGAAGAAAGCAGAGATTATAAGGAAAGTTGTTTGGCAGCCTCTGTGCTATTTAGCAGTTCCACATTGAGACTAGGACTGCAGGGGCTGCAGGTATGAAGATGAGCTTGACAGTCTCATCCCATAAGTGGCTCACTGTCCATTGGGATTGGGCAAGATCTTGGGGTCCCTGTGGAGGGGGGACCACTGGCTAGTATTTGGGGGTCATGAAAAAGCAAACATTTGACTAGATGAATGGCTGAGCATTCACCATTCATGGAAAGAATGACTGGAAAAGAAAAAGTATGTTTTAGGATTGGGGTACCATGGATTTAAAGGCACAGGAGCATGAGAGAGATGAGAGAGTGGGAATTGGGAGGAAGGATGAGGAGCATGAGGTAGAGTATGGGATACGTGTGGTTATCAGGACTCCTCTGGCTGTGGGGGACTGAGACTCTACTCAGGTTGGGAATGCATGTTCTTGAAGAGAATGGAGACTGGTTGGGTCCAGGACTCAAGCAATGTCCTTCAGCATCCATCTACTTGGTTTTTTTTTTTTCTCTTCTCTACTCATCTCTTTCTCAGATGAGACTTTCCAAAGTGGGAGCCAAGAAGGCTTCCAACAGCAACAACTTCCATCCTGGAAGCTAGGAAACCTGAATGAAGGAAAAGTATCTTTCCCCAAAAGGTCAGTGAGAGGCTTAGGTAGGGTCCATTGGATTGTGCACTTGTCCCTAAGATGATTACTGTCGACAATGATCTGAGGTGCCTTGATCGGTCAGATCTGGACCTGGAGTCTTCCTTGTAATCTGGGGGTGAGTCTGCATCAAGGGAATGAGCTATATGAAGAGTAGGGAAGGGTTCTTACCCCTAAAGGAACCACATGTTGCTTAGGAAAGTAGAGATGGCTGAGGCAGAGAGAAGAACCAAACGTCCATCACAAGCAGGGGATGGAAAGATGAAATTGGCAAGTAAGTTGGGGCTCTCTTGTAATCCAAATTGAAATCTGAAAAAAATATAGCCTTTAGAGAGAATAAACAGGGTTTCTAAAGGTAAGGTAAATAGTTCTCTTGGTGTTGTTTTGTTCTATTATGAAAATAAATAAACTGTTGAAGCAATTTAAGAAATCATTTTCTCTCTTTGGCGTAGAACCATAGTTTGGCCTAGAGATATCATTTTTATTGTCTGCCCATTGTTTGTAATACTGCAAGAACAGGAATATGAAGGAGTATTATTAAAATGAAAAATATCTATCTGTCCCAATGTTTATAGGTGGGAGAACACTTTAGGTGGGTGGGTAAGCGAGGTGACTTGAAAATGCAATTTAAAAGAAAAAGAGAGACATAAAAGCAAACCCTCTTCTTCTCCCATCCACTCAGACCTACTCTTCTTGCAGGGGTGAAGGCCTGGCTCCACAGAGAGTGTGTTTTGTCTGTCTTTTGAATAGTAGTGAATTGAGAATCCTTGGCAAGAGGAGGGAAATCATCACTCCTTGGATAAGTCCTTTCTGGTCTTGAGTTTGTGTCAAACTCCAGGACAGGCAAGCAAGCCAGTGGGTCATTGGTTTGAAATATATCTGTGGGTCCTCTCCACACATCCTATCCTTCTGGATGGGAGGGGAATGCAGAATCATCATCTCTTCTTTAGAAACATGTTAGGTGTGAGAAAGCTTGAGGCATGTTAGATGCTCCTTTATGCTGACCCATGCTGTATTTTACAAAGAGCTACAATATTCCTTTCTTTTGTGTGAAAAGGAGAGGCTGAAAAATGTCATTTTCTCTTCAGTCAGCAGCATGATTGCCTAATTCTGACAAATACCAATGAAAAGAGGGAAGGTAAGAAGTATGGAGAATCCTCAAAGAACTCAAATTAGACCTCCCATTTGATCCTGCAATCCCATTACTAGGCATCTACCTGGAAAAAAAAATTCTATCATAAAGACATTTGTGTTAAATTGTTTATCGCAGCTCAATTTACAGTTGCCAAGATGTGGAAACAGCCTAAATGGCCATTAACCCAGGAATGCATTAACAAGCCGTGGGATATGCACCCCATGGAATAATATTCATCCATAAGAAGATGGAGACTTTTCATCTTTTGTATTAACCTGGATGGAGTTGAAACACATTCTTCTTAGTAAAGCATCACAAGAATGGAGGAACAAGTATCCAATGTAGTCAATACTAATATGAAACCAGTGGACAATCTAATAAATGCCCCATAAGGGAAAAACGCAAATCAATTCAAGATGGGGGGTGGGAGAATGAAGAAGCAGGGAGAGGGAAGAAGTGAGGGGGATGGGTGTGCTCTCCCTTAATGGGTACTATGTTAGGGGGTATGGTACACCTCTAGGGGGTGGGGCACAATTGTAAGAAGGACTCTACCTAACAAATGTAAACATTGTAACCCAATTCTTCATACCCTCAAATTAACCTGAAACAGTTTAAAATGGGGAAAGGTTTTGCACATGTGACTTATTAAAAATTAAACTTCTTTATCTCATCAAGGGTAGATTTTTGCTAAATTTTCCCTATAAGGCAAATGTTTAGAGATTTCTCATCACCCGTGTATCTCCCCAGAATTAATAGTTCCACCTACTATGACTTAAGATTTATTAAACTAGAGTTACTTTCTCCATCGCAAATTGTCCTTTGCTGTGTGCCCACTGTGAATAGTGTCACCTTCATGGGGGTAAAATGGTTTTGTAAGTAGATCATCTCACAGCAACTTCAAACTTTTAGGCTTAATCGATTCTCTTGCCTCAGCCTCCCAAGTAGCTGGGACCACAGGCACTTGCCACAATGCTATTTTGGTGGTTGTACCACCAGCACCTGCTATTTTTTTGGTTGTAGTTGTCATTGTTTTCTGGCAGGCCTGGGCCGGGTTTGAATTCACCAGCTCTGGTGCATGTGGCCTGCGCCCCAGCCACTGAACCACAGGTGCCGTGCCCAAAATTGTATATTTTCATTCAATTTGTTAACACAACGTAAACATTATGTTTATATGTGTTTGTTAAAGCCAGCTTAAAGATGGAGTACAGATATGCTAAGTGAAATATGCTTACCCTTTAAATATTATTGGCAGGAGAGCCTAATACAACACTAAGGGCTTTTTTGGTGTCTGATATAGTTGGTACCCACTGATAGTTCTCACAGACATTCCAGAAGGAATCTCTTTGGCTCAGCTGGGGTCACATGACCACCAGAGAACCAATCACCACATCCAGGGAGGCTTTATGTTCAGATTGGCCAGGTGAGGACCCTGTTCCTGAGCTAGCCCCAGGATGGTGGAGCAGTGCTCTGTACAAAGCTGCTCGTAAGACCTCTTATATCAGCACTAATTAGGGTGATGAGCTAACATGGCAGGATCAAATTCACAACCTCTAGACATGGCCTGCCTATGGGTTCAGACAGCTCATTTTACAATCTGGAGAGTACTGGCCACCTATCTCATAGTTCTGAGAATTGACTAAAAAGGGACCTATGAAAATACCTTTTATACTTGGAATCTCCAGTTGGCTTCTACTTACCTGTACACTCTCTCCTCCAAACTCCTAAGTCCTTTCCACATGACCCATGTAACCCTGTAATTTCTTGATATTGCCTCTAATTCATCCATGAGCTGTTTAAGAAGAGGTCTGCCAAGATTTAAACTTAAGACATGAAACTATAAAAAACTAGAAGAAAGTGTAGGGAAAACACTTGAAGAAATTGGCCTGGGCGAACATTTTATGAGGAAGACTCCTTGGGCAATTGAAGCAACATCAAAAATACACTACTGGGACCTGATCAAACTAAAAAGCTTCTGCACAGCCAAGAACACAGTATGTAAAGCAAGCAGACAGCCCTTAGAATGGGAGAGGATATTTGCAGGTTATGTCTCTGACAAAGCTTTAATAACCAGAATCCACAGAGAACTCAAACGTATTAGCAAGAAAAGAACAAGTGATCCTATCTCAGGGTGGGCAAGGGACTTGAAGAGAAACTTCTCTGAAGAAGACAGGCGCATGGCCTACAGACACATGAAAAAATGCTCACCATCCTTAATCATCAGAGAAATGCAAATCAAAACCACTCTGAGATACCATCTAACTCCAGTAAGATTAGCCCACGTCACGAAATCCCCAAACCAGAGATGCTGGCTTGGATGTGGAGAAAAGGGAATACTTCTACACTGCTGGTGGAATTGCAAACTAATACATTCCTTTTGGAAAGATGTTTGGAGAACACTTAGAGAACTAAAAATAGACCTGCCATTTGATCGTACAATTCCTCTACTAGGTATATATCCAGAAGACCAAAAATCACACTACAACAAAGATATTTGTACCAGAATGTTTATTGCA
>NW_003852494.1:5868604-5884153 GCF_000181295.1 Otolemur garnettii
GAGAGGGAGGGAAGGGGAGGGGGAGGATGGGTGGAGGGAGGGTGATTGGTGGGACCACACCTATGGTTCATCTTACAACGGTACATGTGAATCTTTCTAAATGTAGAATATAAATGTCTTAACACAATAACTAAGAAAATGCCATGAAGGCTATCTTAACCAGTTTGGTGAAAATATTTCAAATTGTATATAAAACCAGCACATTGTACCCCATGACTGCATTAACATACACAGCTATGATTTAATAAAAATAAAAAAAAAAGAAGAAGAGGTCTTCCATCAAATACATACAGCATTGCCTCTGTGCACCAAGTCCCGGGCACTCTCCATCTCCACCCAGGCAGGTAGTTCCTGTTCTCTAGGACTTCATGGTCAGGGAAGCAGCTCCATCCGTGTCAGATGGTGGTTAGTGGTGGTGGAGAAACTTGTGCCTGACTAGGTCATAAACCAGGATTATAAAAGGGTTAGTGGCCCCTGTATGTTTTTGCCTATTGCATGTTTTAGGTGCCTCCAAGAACTTGCAGTGGCTTTGAGTATGGCACAGCATGCTCTGTGCAGCTAGCCTTAGCCAGCACTGACGTGTCTCACTGTAGGCCAGCCTGACGGTGCAGGGAGGTCTGTTTTCTCCTGCTCCTTCATTATACTTTGGAGTCTCCATGTGTTTAGTTCATCCCTTTGACTTCTGGTCTACCTGTGTTTATATAGGTTGAACATCCCTCATCTGAAAAGCCAAAATCTGGAATACTCCAAAATCTAAAACTTTTAAAATGTCAACATGAGGCCACAAGTGGAAAATTCCATACCTGATCTCATAACTCCTAGTCAGTCACAGGTGCACAATACACAGTTTATTCGGCATCCTCCTCCTCCAGCCCCGTTCTGCTGTAATGTCTATTTTGCACACATGTCCGAGTTCTCCCCTGCTAGTGCGTCCATCCACAAGGGGCAATAAAATGGCAGAGATCCCTCACAATACCCCACCTGGGCCAAGACCTATGTGCATTACTCACCGTGGGTTTTTTCCCCCTTATTTTCTGCTCAGTGATGTAACGATATTGTTGAAAATGTGAAAAGATGTTTAAATTCCTCTATAATTAACAGTGATAAGAAAAGGCATAGGAATTTAAGCTGTTAGAAAGAGTGGACGGCAGTGTGGGTATGAAACGTCTTACAGATGGGTGTGGTGTTAGAGTGAACGTCATACATGACCCAAGAAACAGAAGGACGCACTGTTGATATCAGTGCTGAAAGTGATGAATGAAAGAAATAAAGGAATTGGATAAACAGAGAATCAGTGCACACAACTGAAAGTGAAGATCTTCAGCACGCACCGAGGGCAGAGCCATCAGCGTGACTGAGAGCCTGCCTTGCTGCTGTTCCCTCTGTGTAACCGCAGATACAGGTGTTCTGATGATGCCACTGCTCTGCTTGGTTACCTTGAGCACATTATATATTTCACTGTGCTAATGGTATGTCATATTTTTTACCAAGTATTATGTATGAATAAGTTGTAAGAAAATGATTGCTCGCCAGTCACATATTCATTCAGAGTCAGGAATGACAGTGATGCCAAACGGCCACAGATTGTCCACATGAGTGGCTGAGATAGAGACGTCTTTGCTTTCTGATAGTGCAATGTACAGAAACTTTCTTCCAAGCACAGAATTATTAAACATGTGATATAAAGTCACCATCCGGCTACACAAAAGAGGTATATAACACACATAAATCATTTCTGTGTTTAGATTTGGGTCCCCTCCTCAAGATGACTTATTATGTATATTGAATATTCCAAAATCTGAAAAAAATCTGAAACATATCTAGTCCTAAGCATTTTGGATAAGAAATACTCAACCTGTATTGTAGTTAGAATCCAGAGCAACCAGACAGACAGAGAGTGCTCCGAGTGTAGCCACACTCACCACTTAGAACATGCTAGAGAATGCCCAGGATGTAGGGATACTAATGGACACCCCAAGAGGGGACATCTTCCTGGGAAGCTGTACCCTCCGTGTTGCTGTGTCCATCTCCCCCTACCAGGCCCTTCGAGGAAGATGCCGTGTCCTAAAGCACTGCCCTTTTCATGGACAACTGGGCAGCGGTGCTGACCTCAGAGGATCTTCCCATGTCTTTCCACTCAGTGTGCAGCAGCCGTGCCCTGTTGATGCATGTGTAGCAGTGACACTAGATGCCTGTCTGAGATGCTCATTCACTGTCATTAGGGCCACTCAGGGCCACAGTCAGATAGGAATGTGCCAGTCCTGGAAAAGTCCTCTGGTCAAATAAGATCTTCCTCTCCCATTTCTTATTCAGTGGGTCTGCAGTGTTGACAGCAAACAATGTCTTGTCTGCACATTTGACACGCAGCCCCGTTACACATATGCAATATGTGAGCATTTGGGCTTATTTTTCGCATCGTGTCACAATTGAAAATATTCTACCTTTGATTGACAAAGGCTGTAGAGGGAGAAGGAAGGGAGAGGTAGGCAGATAGGGGGGAGAGAGAGAGAGAGAGAGAGAGAGAGAGAGAAGAGAGATCCTCTAATGCCTATTTAAAAACCATTATTATAGAACCCACAGAAGACCACGGCTAATGCATAGATCTCTTCATAATGTTGTCTTCAGGAGACCACTGCATTATTTCTGTTTTCTGAGAAGTTCCATGAGCCTGTGTCTAAAATTTTGCTCCAGCACCCCACCCAACCTTTCTAGGCTGGTATTAAATTTGCAGCCACTGAGCCACTTGCAGGAGATAATGTCCTAGAGTCCACAGACACTCGGCATCTTATATTTCAGGGCCAGCCTCATAGTAATTTTCATAGCTACATTTAGGCAATAAAAGCAAGCCAACACACACCGCCATTCTTGCTGCTAAGCTCAAAGTATTGACATATTTTAGCATATTTTCGTTTCTGTAAAGGCAGAGTGTCATTTTTCTCTTTGAAACATTAGAAACAAAGATGAATTCGAGCCATTTGGAAGGGGATATTTAGATTTTTCCGTTAACAGTTATTTCACCCCAAGGAGCATTTCCATGCTTCTGTGAAAGTGCTTAGATTGATCTCTGAGAGGGAGGACACAGCATGCCCTCAATTTGACTATTTTAGAACTAATTGAGGTCCCCTGCTCTCAGCCAACAGTGCCTGGGTGAGCCTGCCAAAGCACACTTGGTTCCATTACATGTGACTTCACTGTGCAGGTGGATGAATGTGGTTCCCTTTTCTGAAAATGGGGATCCCCAGGGAGTTGTAGGCACCCCAATGGCATAGACTCAGGGTCATTCGGGAGAGGGATTTTAGAGGAAGTTGTAAAGACTGAAGCCCAAGCACTATGCATCTGCGGATTTTTTTCTCTTCCTTTCTTTTTGTTTTATTTTTCAAAGACTTTTATTCTCTGTGGCAAAGCAGTGGCCATTAAAATGTACATTTGGAGATACAGAAATTGGGTAGAAACTGAAAATAAAGTGATGAGGAAAGGATCAATCATGCAGGCAGAACGATCAGGATTTCCAGTGAGAGAAAGGGATGAAGAATGGTCGGGCAGGCTTTCCTCCTCTGACTCAATCAGGATAGATGTTATCCAGGTTGCTCCGCAGCCAGCCAAGACTAATGGCTTTGATATACAATATTTTACCAAGAACAATGACTACTGCAGTGGGAAGTCAGGGAAAAAGTAACCTTTTCATAATAAACAGTCTAGGTGAGCTGAAGTCGATACCACACTGAGATGCAACTACTTTGAAAGTAGGATCACTTAGGCAGTACACTTATGACACAACAATTAAACTCCTAGGTATACACCCAAAAGGAATGGATGCATATGCCCACCTCAAGACATGTGGGTGAATTGTCAGAGCAGATTCATTAACAATGGCCCAGATGGGAAACAATAAGATAGCTGTTACACAGCTGTGAGAATTACCTTTCATTGCTGAGCAAAACGGAATAATCGGGACTGAATTTCCCTTCAAATAGACAAAAAAATTATGAAGAGATATATTTTTCAAAACATTGTATATCAGACAACAGAAGAGAGTGAGCCCAGAAAGGCAAACACAAATGAGATGGGAGCTGTGATCGCACTATCCATGCTTCGAGAGGGATGCCAGGCTGCAGAGCCAGGTGAAGGCCGGGGGCTTTCGGACCTGAGGAGAGGAGGCTGAGAGTCCCAGGAGACCACGTGGCTGGAGTTCACGACACCAGTACCAAAGAGAGAAATGCTAAGAAAGAGGGCAGCTGGGAGGTCTGCAGAGGGGTTCCCTTGAAGTCTTCATCAGCACCGGTGTGTGGACCACTCCAGAAGGCAGAGGAGGAGAAGCATCTGAGAGCTGAGGGAGAATACCGGCTGCTCACGTGGGGCTGGCAATGGGACCTCCTGAGATCCCACAGTGGAGACTCTCCATTTGTGCTACTGGCATCTCAATAAACAAAACAAGCTCTGCTCAGGTGTTGTGTCCAGTCCTGAAAACACTATGGAATCACGCAGAGAGCTTTACAAGCCATAAATGCCCAGCACCCAGCACAGGTCAATTAACTGGGTTCAAGCAACAGAAATCATCTCCAGCTATCTTAACCAATAGCAAAAGTAAGTGGAAGGACATCAGGAGGTCCCAAGAAACAAGATGACCATGGAACAGGCATCAGAGGAGGAAGCTCAAGGGACCCAGGTGGAAGAAGATACCTCCAAAATTTCTTTAGTCAGTTGTTGTCAAAGGAAGTTCTAAACCTTCCCCACCTCGTGCATTTATCAGATCTGCTCCCAGTCACTTACACGTGAAAGCGTATCCGCATTCTCTTTCCAGGAGCTATTTAAAGCTTTACCCTAGTTTCCATTTATAGTTTGAAAATGTCTACTTTTCCCAGACTGAAGGCATCTTTTTTATTCTCTCCCATTGTGAACAGGTGAGGAACTGGTTTCCCGGGCAGGGAGGCTTTTTCCACAGTTAAGTCATGCTCCCCAGGTGCTGGCATTGAATTACAATATTAGTTTCCCACATAAGTGAGAATGTTCATTCCCTGGATGAAGGGGAAAAGTGAGGTCCCTACAGAACAATAGCAAACAGGCTCTTGCCACCTTGGCCAAGGCCCTCCTCATCCCTTCAGGGAGATGACTGCTCTGTTGTGGTTCCCAGGTTCTAATCCATCCTCCCCCTCAGTGGAGGCAGTGTGGGTGTGGCCACTATTCCTGCAGAGAGCCAGGGGTGCTGCTGGTCCAGACTCTGATATAAGACCTGGGTGATGAATGACACTGCCTGAGAATGGAGGAAGAACATCCCGTCTCATGCCACATTAAGAGGGACATGTTCATGATAATAGTCAAAGCCCTGGTCCTTCTATTTTTAGGTCCATTTCCACCCATCCCCGTGTAGTGAAAACCTATCCCTGTCTCAAAATCCTCCTGGCTGCTGCCTCGCAGCAGAACACTTGTCCGGACAGTTCTCAGCCCACTGCCAATCTCTGCATTCAAGCCATGGGTCTTGATCTTTTCACTGAGAACAAAAGATGACTTTTTCCAGAAGACCTGTGTTTTCACCTACCTCTCAGCTTCAGGCAAATATAACCCAAAGGAGCCAGCACTCTCTCCAGGGACCTTTATGCAGTTACATTCCCCCCGCCCCCACTATTTCCATTTTTGCTTCAAGAATGTTGGTGGGCACTTCCAAAAAAGGGGAGGAAAACGTTATACTGTGATAGATTTTGTGTCTTCTTATTGAAGTGGCCCCTTTCCATCATTCACACTGGCAGCGAGGTTGGGTGAAAAGACCCTGTTGGAACATTCATTATGCGCTTAATGTATTTGGAGGACCTAAGGCCTTACATGCACCTTTTAATAAAATCTTTATAGTCTCTCTCCAAATAAATGAAACGTTGGTTCCTATTTTTCAAATAAGAGAAGTCTTCTTTGATTCCTCTCACCCGTGTTTTGTAGTTTGCAGTGTGCACATTTTTTACCACCTTGTTGAATTTCTTCCTAAGTATTTTACTCTCTGTTGATGCTACTGTAAATGGTGTTCTGTGTTTAATTGCGTTTATGGATTGTTCATTGTGAGCATATAGGAGTGGAACTGAGGCTTATGTCTTCATTTTGTTTCCTGCAACTTTTCTAAAACTGAATTTGTTGATTCATTCTAACAGGTTGGTTTTTGTATGTGTGTGTCTGTGGAGGTTTTAAGGTTTTCTACTTGGCATATCATGTCATCCTGCAAATGGAGACCATTTTACTTTTTCCTTTCTGGTCCATATGTCTTTTGTTCCTTTTTCTTGACTCAGTGCTGTGTTCAAGGCTTCCAGTACTATGTTGAGTAGAAACGTTCAACAGAGTGGGGATCCTTGTCTTGCTCTGGAGCTTAGAGAAGCAGCTTTCAGTTTTTCACCTCTGAAAAACACCACGTTAGTGGTGGGCTCGTCACATACAGACTTTCCTGCGTTGAAGTACATTCCTTCTACGTCTATTTTGTTGAGTTTTCAATCATAAAGGATTGTTGAATTTTGTGAGATATTTTTCTGCACCTTTTGAGATAATCATGTGAATTTTATTCCTCACTCCACTAACATAGTATATTACATGAACTGATAGGCACATGCTGAAAGGTCTTCGAATTTCAGGAATAAATCCCACTTGGTCATTGATGGCGAGTGATTCTCTCGGTGTGCTGTTGAGTATGATTTGCTAGTATTTTGTTGGAGATTGTTTGGGGTCTGTGTTCTTCAGTTCTTCTTGGCCTGTGATTTTCTTTTTTTGTAGTGTCTTTGGCTTTGGTATCAGGATAATGTTGGCCTTATAAAAAGAGTTCAGAAGTATTATCTCGTCTTCAATTTTTTCTTATTGTTCTCTTTCCATCATCCCCTACCATTCCTGAACAAATAAATATATAATACTCTAGCAGTTTCCTAGTGTAGGAAGAAGAATCACAAGACGACATGAGCTCTTATTTCAAAAATATTATTCCACTACATGTGCCAAATTTATATTATATTATTTATATTATGTTCACAAGCATTATATTATTTATATTATATTTATATTATTTATATTATGTTCACAGTTGTATACGAGGGAAGCTGGTCCAGCAGGCTGAGATCTGATTGTTCCTTTTTGTGTTCCTGCTATTTTGACATCCTTCCATGACACAGTTCCTAGAAAGTATGATTATCTGCCTGAGACACCGTTTCCTATCCTGTTCCTTTGGCTTCGTGCTGTCACCCGCACACGTTCATCCACATCCCGATCTTGGTGATACATCGTGTTGCAGCCTTAGGGACCTCTCACCAACCCCACCTTCTTGGGACACTTTTGGCTCTCAGATACCTCCTCATTTCTTTTTTACTTGTTTCTCTTTATTTCCCCAATTCTCAATGCCAGAGAGTCCCAAGGGTTGATCTTGGGCCTCTTCTCCTTCTATATTCTCATTGAGTCCTCCGGCTTTAAATGCCATTTACATGCTGATACCTCTCAGTGTGTACATCCAGCTCCAGCCTTCCCTCGGACTCCAGAGTAATATATCCACATTTCAACTTGACATATTCTATTGGATATTGGGTTTCTACTGGAAATTGAACATATACAAAATTAATCCTCATCTTCCCAGTGTGTCTCACTTTTGATTATCTCATTAAATGGCGCCATCATTCATGCAATTGTTCAGGCCAAAATCTTTGGAATTGTCCTTGACTCTCCTCTTTCTTCTTATAACCCACAATTTCTACCTGTAAATCCCATTAGTGCTACCTTTAAATAACCAGAATCTGATCACTGCTCGCTACATCAATACTGCTTCATCCAAAGCACCATTGTGCCTCTTGTCTGAATTACACAATAGCTTCCTGGCTGATTTCCCTCTTTCCACTATTAATTTCTCTATTACAGTGTGAGCACCGTGAGGGCAGAAACTGAGATTTGTGTACTTCTTAATTCCTGGGTCTAAAAGAGCACTAATATACATCAGGGGTGCAAAAAATATTTGATGGATGAATGAATGAGTCCTTTACGTGGCCTATCACTTTAATTTTTTTTTCTTCCAAACATTAATAGGAGTGAGGTTACAATTATTTAAACAAATTAAATCCTTGCCTAAAAGATTTGATAAAATGAGCATGTGTATTTTAGGACAAGGAGTGTCTGAAATTTTGAGCTTCCATTTTTAGAAGGCTGACGCAGATAAACTCTGGGGAAAGGGGCATTCAAGTGGATCATTTATATATTATAAAATATTCTTATGTTATTTACAATCACATACAAAGGAGACTTAATTTGGGACATGTTCTAGAAAAAGCTTTCCACCAATTGAAATAAAGTCTAGATCTTCTTAAGTTTTCTGTTGTCTTAAGGAACAGCACAGCATGCTCCACCAAAAATACCCTGTTCTCTTGAAAGCTGTTGTCATCATAAAACTCTGTTTAAGAACACAGGTGCCACCTCATATTTTTAGCTCTTGGTTTTGGATGAGAGAAGCAACAAGAGATTTATGTGCCTATCAAACAAGGACAAGATAAAGCATATTCTCCCGAGGCCTCATATATTTTCATCATATGTATTTTTAGTTATATATTTGTTCTTGGAGGGGGCGATATCTCCTTCTTTTGATGTCTGTCTTCTCAACTGTGTTTTGATTCATATTAATTACTAGAAGACAAAGATGTCATTCCTATGAATAAGACTCCAAGAAATTTATAAGCGAAGGAGAACATCATTTTCTATGGTGGGGACTTTTCTTTCTCATACAATCGAGTCTCAGAATGCAGCCTATTTATGACAGATGTCGAGACAGGCTATGCAGATAAAGTCACTGTGCACACACTTGGGCCTTCTAACACCTGGACATTTTGAGAAAAATGGCCTATGTTATTTATTATTGACTATTTCTGATGATTAAGTAGCAGTCAGAGTTGATGAGTATCTGGACTCCAAATCTCTCCGTAGCTAAATATTTGATCTGCATTGTGCATGAGCTTTTAAGAGTTGTAGAAGATTTTAGCACCTAGGAGATAAATTAGGCTCTGAATTTATGTGTTTGTTGCTATGGTAATTTATATTGGCATCATTTTAATAACCTCATCAAACCTGGGCATTTCAAAACAATGTAATAACTCTCCATAATTTAAGAACAAACTGTTCCTAAGAACTTGAAAATCCATTTGAAACATTCCAGAAAGAAATTAAAAGCAAGTAGAAATAAATCATGTCTAACCTGTGAGATGTGTATGTATTAAAACCATGAGAGTGGACAGGCCCTGAAAATGGTTTTGTGAATAGAAGCATTACTTTTGATAAATGGTACAAAACTATGGTTGGTTGTAAAGGAAATACCTTTGAGTTCAGATCAGATTTTCCCTCACTTTCAGGTTGGAAAAGGAAAACATAATAATTATTAGGACCCATGGCAGAAAGAGATTTTTCACAGGCTTCATGATGTGTTTACAATCAATGAACACAAGGCAGTAGGACATTAGCTTCTGGCATGGGTAGTAGTATTTAAGGATGTGATTACCACAGACTGAATCTCTGTCCAAAATACTGCTGGAGGTTGCACTGGAAATGGGGTTAATCCTAATCACATGAGTAAATTACTTGTATTCCTATATATTCTCAATTTAAATATATTTTATTAGGAAAACAACATCAGTATTTTTCTCTTGTGCATCAATTTTTTACTGGGATGAATGGCATAGTTTATATTAACAATTGTCGGTATTCCAACTACCTCCCGATGCTCTTGGTCAAAGGGAAATATGTTTATATAACCAAGGAAAGTCTTGCTCAGTTTGAGGTTGAAATGAATTTTAGAGTTAGGAGAGACATCAGCCCTCTATTGTGCTCAGGACATGGGTTCCCAAATTGCATGTTACCATCCAGAACTATTTAACAGGCCATTAGTAAGATCCTTCATACATGTATTATATTTTGTTTTCAGAATCTAGCTCAAAATGCATTTGAAATACTGAATGCATTATAAGATGAAGACTTTGTAGATACAAGTCAGATTTCTCTCTCTCTCATTTTTCCATACCGTTTAATCTTTCCACTCTGCCACACATTAAGCTCTGCCTTATGTTCCAGTGAGTTAGGTGATCATTTTCATCCTTTTAGAATCCAAACACCTGCAAAAATAGCTCATTGCCTACCCCTTGTCCCCCAGTAACCTAGCCCAATTCTTCATTGCATATAGCAGATTCTCGGTCAACATTTTTGAAATCATGTCTTGGGATTCTAAGCCTTTTGGGGTTTCAAGGACTAATTAAGTGGGGCACAATTTCTTTTTAAATGTGCTTCGTTTTATCATTAGACGTAAATTGAATGCCTTCTCTTCAGGAGCTGTTGTGAATAACATGATAGGGGAAAATGTCTTCAAATCTTGAACTCGTGGGAACTTCCATGCTCATTGAATTATTTAAATTTCTGGGGTGTAAGAGAGGCACATTGAGTATCAATTCAATAAATTCTTTGTTTTCCCTTCTGAATTCAGAATAGGCACAAAATAAGGATGCACTTCTAAGAGTGACTGGCTAGTCCTTTTCCTGATATTCATGATATCATCTTCAGAAGGCCAGCAGGCAGTCCTGGTGAAAAATAAAGAAAGGTATCAGGTGTATCAGGCTTTGTGGTTGGGTCTTCAAGTAGCTGAAACCCCATGGACTTGTTTTAAGCTTAACTAGCCTTGTATAACATTTGTGTTCATTGAGGGTCCTGTGATTCCTGTGCACTTTCAGAAATGTTGAGACATGAAGCTGTGTGTTTTTTAGTGCACTGTTTTTGATTATTGCCTTTGCCTCTTACTGTCTCCAGAGAGTCTCCTGTCTTGGGCTTTGCTAGGTGGCTTGCAGGTCGGCCTGGTGTTATGATGAGATCACGGTGAAAGCTTAGGTCAGGGCTAGGCCCACCAGATTCCTGGGAATCCAGACCTGAGGTAGTCTCTGTTGGACAGTTGTAAGGAATAGTGTGGCTAAGACGGGGGAGGTGGCCTAGGCACAGATGATGGGATCAGAGAAGCTCAGCTGCACAGAGAGAAAAGAATGAAGAGGATCATCAGAGAGAAGCCGAGGAAGAAAGAGATCAGGCACTGCCAGAAGGAAGGACAGAGAAAGAAGCTGTCTTATTTACTGGGAATTACGGTTTTCTAAATCCAGACTCTCATGAGGTCCTGTTGCACTTTAATTTTTAAGATGCGTGATATGCTCTTTCATCTTTCTAATGAGCCCCCCGGTTACTTCAGCAAGCCAGACAGGTTTTGTTCCTTGGGGAAAAAAAAAAAAAAAAACCTGACCAAGTCAAGTACATTTTTGAAATTTCTAAAATAAATCTCTGCAGCATGTCTTTTCCCTCCTTTTTGGCCTCAATTGCACTGATAACCTCTTACGGATTCGCTCTGAAGGAAAAGGTCTCAGGGTGTCTGCTTGCTGCTTTGAACGCTGGTGCTGTGGCACCCCGGTTTTAGAAATCCCCAATCCAGAGGAATTGAATGCTTCTGTTTGATCGATTGCTAATGGTAGGGCATTTTAACATATAGCTAGCCACCCACTTTTGATGGTTCAACTTACAATTTTTCAACTTTATGGTGGTTAAAAAATATGAGGATATGCATACAGTAGAAACTGTTCTTTGAGTACCCTTACAACTATCCTATTTTTCACTTTCAGTACAGCCTTCAAAAATTTCATGAACCAGTCAACACTTTAATATAAATTAGACTTTGTGTTAGATGATTTTGTCCAACTGTAGGCATATGAAAAGTAGTCTGAGCACATTTAAGATAGCCCAGGCCCTGATGTTCTCTGGGTTAGGTGGATTAAATGAGTTTTCTACTTATGATTAGATTATTGGGAAGTAGAGGAGCATCTGTGGTGATGTGATTGATTGTCAGCTGACCCATCTTCTAGCACACTCCTGAGCGAGATGTGTATGTGTTTACTTATTGGAAAGCAGGACTCACATTGCTCAAAACACAAGCGTCTGTTTTGTGATGGGGTTAGTCATGTAAGCATCACAAACAACAAAAAACCCTTTTGTTTTCACCCATATTTAATATTCCTTTAGTGGTATGTTTTGCTATTTTATGAATATAGCTGCATAGAATTTTGATTTCCAGTTCTGTTACTCAGTAATTGTAACCTGGGCAAACCAAGTCGCTTAACTTGTGCTTTAGTTTCTTAATCTGTAAAAGGGGACAAAAACATCTACCTCTTAGGGTTTTCTTGTTAATTTTTTACATTTAAATGAGTTATTCCATTTAAAGCAGACTAAACACTGCATTATACACAGTCAGTATTTCATAAGTAACAACTTTTATTGTCAAGTTCAAGAAAGTCAACTAGGAAGTGGCAGGTTCAGATAATTGTACCACCGTAATCCTTTTCATTCTTATTGCAGAAACATCCAAGAACTCTCATGTTCATTAATTCTTTGCATCCCCTAACAGTTTTTGGCTACAGGATTAAGTCACATATTCCAGTTGAGGACATGGAAGTTAAAAGAAATAAAGATTGCTCAAGGGTATAGAGATAGTAAAGATCTTTAAATCTTTTTTTTTTTCAGTCTCCTAGTGAAAGGTTGATTCTGCTTTACCGAATATGTGTATTAGAAGGATGCCAGCTTTGTTTCTTAATAACAGTGTATGAAAGAGGGGGTATTACTTTTTGGGGAGTACTCTTTTATTCGAGCATTCCTGTTAATTTTAATTAACTGAAATTCTCAGAGAAGGATGTATTCTAGTGAGCGGAGAATTAATTAGATACAAAAGTCCTCCATTTTTAGTCCTTAATGAAGTAAAGTCTACATTAAATCTGTCAATTTCTTATGGTAGGAAGCAGAGAATAATTCATCACAATTTGTTCCTTCTCTAATATACAATGATCACCACTTTGGAGATTCCAGTTCTCTTCATAGCCTGCAGATAGTGCTGTAAAAAGAGAGGTAAAAAGACTGAGAGACTGAGTCCTGAGCCCCTCTGTTCCCCCAATTCTCCTCCAACCAAGTCACCTTAGCTCATCATATATACTTTACAAATGTCTCCTCTTTTAAAAATGAAATTAATGAGTCTGGTTAGTCATGCCCTCATTCTACTTTCTTGAAAGGTTCAGACCTATATGATGGTGGGCTTGTCCACCCCCAGCATGAACTGAGTTATCTCCCTCACAATTGCAGAGTGAGGTCCTATTTATAATAGTTCCTATTATATGAAGGTTTGGAGGAAGCAGAGTAGATATATTCCTTGTTTTAATAATTACTGAATCATCCCATCTTCCTATCATCCCATATAGCCCAGCACATGGTAATGACAATTCATTTAACAAATATGTATGAAGACTGCACTATAAGAGCAGGCAACTTGAGGCCTGAGATGTGAAGGAGGCACAGGAGCCAGCTACAGAGAAGGGAGGGAGAGACCATAACTTAGTTCTAATTTTACTGAAACTGGGTAAGGGATAAGAACCCACAGTTAAGCATGCTTTAGGATTTTGTGTCTAATGATTTTGCCCTTTTTGCTAGACTTGGATAAAAAGAAGAGAGCTAGGAATACCTTGACACTGGGAGTGACCCATAAATCCTGTGAATGTCAAATAATAAATTCTTAGGTCCTTTTACTCACAGTCCTACTGTAGACTTCATGACTGTTTCTCTTTCATTGCTGGAAAATTCTGGTACAGGCTGATATAAAAAAGGAGATAAATGTCTCTTCCTTTCTGCCCATTGGAAATCTGAAAGGTTACCCGTTTGTTTTCAGACTTTTAAAAATCAAAACATTATTGCATAACTAATTATTGAAATTCTTAAGATGAACTTGATGCTGCAACTGCTGCCCTTGGGTGTTAGGAGCCACCCACTCTTTACAGCAGATGAGTAACTACAAAAGAATGCACAAGTAGCTTCTTCCTGGTGCCACCCCAACATTTTCTGCATGTATAGGTTATTATTTTTCAAAAATACTGCCAACAGATATGAAGATACTTGGTAATCAGGCCAATGATTCTTTCCTCTTCCATTCTCTTGGTTAAAATAGAATGTACCATTGGGATCAAACAATTAGCATTATCTTTTGAACAAAATAGAAAAATACAAAATATTTGGCTTAAGTAGTCATACTTGACATTATCAGCTAATGGTATTATATGATTTTAAAAGAAAGGATTTTGGAAACCACTTTGAAAATGCCTGAAAGATTTCATCATTTTATTGAGAAAACACCTCCACTGATGCTTATGGCATTTTTACTTAATTGGCTGTATAGGTAAATGTGGGATATTTTGGATCGACATGTACATTTGTGGGTATGTATATGTATGTGTGTGCCTATATACAACTAAAAAGCTGGTTTTGTTTGGCAGTGTTTACAATCTTAACTAAACTTTCTAAGATCTCTTAAGTACAGGAAAGAGTTCATTTTTGTTAAGTCCTATTAAGAGAAATAATGAAAAATTTCATGTATCAGATTGGCCTTCTTCTAGGAGTACCACATTGCAGAGTTAATATTTTTATATATTCGCCCATGTAAGAGAGCTCAGCTCAAATAGGCAACCAGGTCCTCTTCCACAAGGTGTCTTGGATGATGACATTTGTCAAATATTGGGGCTCATAAACACCGGGAACAAACGTGATAATAAAAATACAGCAGCAGCAATTTTCCCCTTATCAGTAGAATGGTCATTTTATCCCCGGAGGAGTATTTTCAGAAGATGAAACTTGTTTGGGGTTTTATAATTCAGTGTGCTTGTTGAGTTTTTACATACATGTAGGGATCTGGATCCAAGCAGTGGTGTCAAATATGTGTGTGTGTAAATATGCTGATAGGAATGACCCAGAAGAGAGGGAATACTTGAGGGTGTAGGAGAGCAAAGGGTGAATTGTTGTAGCTATCTCCTGGAGTAGAGGAGGAAGTATGCAATTTTATCCTCTTGTCAAGGTGGAGGAAACACTTTAAACAGGAGAATGGCCAGTTCCCTGATTCTATTAGGAGAAAAGGCACAGTAAGTGGGCACAGACACAGCAGGTGGAAACTTGAGACAAATCTTGGCTTCTTCAATACTTTCAGTGAAACGAGAAGCAACTCCTGTTAATACACGATAGGGTCAGTGAATCCCTCTCAAAGGTCCCCTGTTGGCTTGATGTTCACGGAGCTCCTACGGACACCACAGAAGGAAGTGGACCCGCGCTCCTCTGCCTCGCACACTCTGGAGTCCGGGAAGTGCCGGTGCACGTGGCTTCAGCCTTTGGCCACGTCACTTCTCGGCGTCACCGAGAGGCGGAGCATCCCCGCGGGGCGCACTCTCCTCCGTCCCGGGGTCGCTGCTCCCTGGGGATGCCCAGCTGACTGCGGGGCGTACCAGTCGCGTCCTGCTCCTGGGCGTCCGCCACTTTCCGCCTCGCCTGGAAAGAGGAACCCCCGCGGGTACAAAACCGCTCTGTGGGGTGAGGGTAAACGGCCAGACCGGTAGCACCCACAGCGCCGCCAAATTCTCCTCCAGCGTCGCGGTGGGAACCGAACCGTCCGGCGCAGGCGCAGAGCGGAGGCCAAAGTGGCGGGGCCAGGTGCTCGCCACTAGAGTTGTTGGGGGGGGG
>NW_003852494.1:5884173-5961391 GCF_000181295.1 Otolemur garnettii
GGGGGGGCTGGGGTAAAGCGTAACCCGCGCGCAGGCGCAGAGCGGAGGCCGTTGTGGGCCGCGGCGGGGCGGGGCAGAAATGCTGGGGCGGGGCCGAGGCAGCTCCCGCGCGCAGGGGCAGAAGCAGCGACCGCTGTTGGTGGGCGGTGGGGTTGCAGGGCAGAGCGTCTTGAGAGAAGCTGGGAAGGAGCCTCACAATTTTTGAAAAGTTTCTTTGAACCTTTTTTCCTTTTTTTTTTTTAAATAGATGTTGACCTGTAGGACCATCACATTTATGGGAACAACGAATTCCTTTATCACCTTTATCACAGGTTTTTACAGTGGCAAGGCCACTACAGCCCAGCTGGGGTATTAACTAGGCTGGAGAAGAAATTGCCCATAAATGGGCAAAATTGCTCTTTCTTTATTTTCTTTTTCTTTCTTTTTAAAAAAGTAACTCTTATAGAAGTCTCAGCTTAGTACCCTCCTCACCCTCCCTTTTTTTTACATCCTTTTTTTTTTTTTTTTTTAAGATTTAAGGGAGTACCTAAAATTATAAGGTTTCTCAAGTATGTGCTCTGAGGAAAAAGCAGGGAGAGAAATATCATTTCTTATTTTTAACAGGGGGAATTAAGTCTCTTATTTGTATTTGTCCTTTCATGGACAGAAAACAGTGATCTGGGAGAATTTCTCAAAGTTATAAATTCATTTTTAATTGTACTTGGTACGTTTAACTTGAATGCCAATGCATGAAGTCAAGTTATACCCAGTTCTACATAGATGAGGATAGTGTCCAAAAGACCACCAGGATGGTTAACCAGCAGACAGGCCAGGTCTGCTGGACAGGTCAGGCTTGTGCCTCCCATGATCGGTACTACACAGAAGTCATACATATCCAGCAGGATTGGGAGAAAGCTGTATATACAGAGGGTGCAAAAAAATTTATACACATTTTAAAAAGAAAAAAATCCTACTAAAATTGTAATACTCAAGTCACGTTTGACTTTTGCAATTACAAGAGATATAAAATACAATGTACAAGATAAACATCAGTATGTATTATTACAATTTTAATTTGTTGGCTAATATTCCAGAGAGGCAGAATGAGAGCAAGAAAGCTGTCTGGTGTCTTTTCTTATAAGGGCACTAATCCTGTCATGAGGGTCCCAACCTCATGACCTCATCTAATCCTAATCCTGATCCATAAAAGCCCTATCTTCAAATACTGTTACATTGGGATTAGGCTATCAACCTATGAATTTTGCTGAACACACATAATCAGTTCGTAATGGTGATTTATGTCCAGAAGGGAAAACAAAATATGTTTGAAAACCCCTGAAGACTGTCATACTGGTATAAAAAACAAACATACAAAAAAAAAAAAAAAAACTCCACTAAGCGTCGTCTGTTGCTTCCCAGATGAGACTCTTTGTATCTTGGAAAGTGAGGGTGTTAGTGATGACTAATAGCCCACAGTGGAGGAGTTGCAATGAGTAACCCGGAGGCGGGGAGAAGGAACACATTTCCAAAGTTTATTCTCAGGGTCCCTGGAGCCTGCCACCCATGTAGCTGCAATTTGCACGTATGATCACCAACTCTATATTCAGTAGAAGATACTGAAAATAGCCTCCTAAGTGGTGGTCCACAAAGCCAGCAGCTGTGAGGGGCAGTTAGGCTGCCATAGAGCTTGGGATGGAGAACTCACGTTGGAGAATGATGGACACAGTTTGGGGACTGTCACTGCAGAGCTTGAAATAATAATTAGGGAGAGCATCTGGCATCTGTGCATTGCAGAGACAAACCTTTGAGCTGCATTTGATGAGGAAAGAAAGAAATTGCACCATCAGCTAAACAGTGCCATTGCTCATGAAGTGAGTGTAAATGTGATATTATCTCCTTTCATCGTCATCTAATATTTTACTGATGTCTTACTAATGAGTAATAAAAAAGATTCTGATAAATGAGGCCTGATGTTCTAAAATTAAATGAAAAGAAAAATAAATTGGGAATGTGATAATTTTGTCTATGGCACCTTAGGGACAATAATTTGTTATATTGCACCCAAATCTTGAATATCCTATCTTGCCACTTGTGTTGTGTGAAAAGTGTCCTAACACAGGTTTAACCTGCAGCTGACATATGGATGGCTGATTTAAAGTGCCAGTTTCATCTCTGCATTGTCAAATATCACCAATTCAGGTGATTTTATTTGCTATTGATGGCATCATTAGAAAAGCCTATTTGTTTATTACAGAAAAATTTGTTACTAAAGAAAAAGAGAATAAATGAAATATAACTTCCACTCCCAGTAGTAAAAGCCATGGTTAATATTTTATTTACTCTCAGTCCTTATTTTAGCCATACAATGAATACATGCATGTATATTCATAAATAATTGTTCATGAACTTTTAGAATTAGATTTCATGGTACTTCATTAAAAATCAGATTCATTCTGCTTTTCAAACTGGCTTTGTATAAGCTATTCCCTGTGTTATTAAATATTTTTAGAAAACATGACATTTTAAAATAATCTCAATGGGATTAACATGCAATTATTATTCCTCCTCTTTTTGGTATATTTTAATTATTGCTTTTTGGCATACTTACCACTAATCTCAGAATTATTACACTCAAGATTGACATGGTATCTCATGGGTCTCCAGGTTGGGTAGAACCTCAGAGGTGACTGAGGTTCTAAGCCTAAAACAGGTTTAAATTGCAGCTGATATGTGGATGGCTGATTTAAAGTGCCAGTTGCATCTTTGCATTGTCAAATATCACCAAGTGGGTCTCTGTTCAATACACCTTCAGCAAAAGGTCAGACAGAGATGGGTTCAAAAACTTAACAGCAACACCAGTAAAAATAATCACTAGTGTTGGAGCCCATAATGTGTACAAGCCTCATTCTGAGTGGTTTACATGTGTGATTTCAACTAATCACAAAGAACCCTGTGAACAATAAGTACTAGTAACCCTATTTTTAAAATAATTAGCATAAGGCATAGGGAGCTTAAGTAATGACCCATTGTTAAATAGACAAGTAGGATCAAGAAGAAAAGGGGCATGAACCTAGCCTGGCCGGTTCCAGAAGGAGTCTTCTTTAATCCTTTCTTAACTTAGTCTCTGAGCAGAGTGAATGAATATCTAGAAATGGTTAGACTGTCTAGAATAACATTCCTGTAAGGATTTCTTCAAGGAAACCCCCACCCGGCCTCATAGATCTATGTTCCATCTTAGGTTCTATACGATAGATAACATGGACTGTCTCCAAGCCCTACTGGATGCCATAGGAAGGACATTGGCTTTGCCATTGCAACTTTATGATGAACATTATGAATAAACCTTATGATTAAAAACAACAAAACTTGCTCTGCTCTTCTCACAGCAGCTTTCATGCATATACGCGTTCAAATTTATTCAACAACTATTGAATGAGCACTTTCAGGGCACTGGTTGTCAAAGGACAGTTCTGCTCTGATACCCTGGAGAACTTAGTGTCTGCACTTTGCATGTGGTCTCCACAGGAGTTCCCCTCGTCAGAATCTCCTTGTTCCTAAACACACAGGTGACATTTCCCAGCCTCCCTCACGCCTACATGTAGTCATTCCCTCCTGAATATTAGCCAATGAAATGAGAGCTGAATTGATGTGTGCGACATCCAGTCCTAGCTCTTCAAAACTCCCACGTGCAATCCTGGGTGCTGCTACTCTTACACTGTCACCACTGAGTGCAGCAAACTGGAAGCTACTTACTGAAGGCAGAGTTTTAGCCTGGAAGAAGACTGCACTAGTTGTCTGGATCAGCAGTTGGGAGAAAGAACCTGCTGGACAAAAACAGCCATTATGCTTCTGCATACGTGAGAAATCATTTTCTACATGTTTTAGCTGCTATATATACTTCAGTGTTTCTGGAACAACATCTAGCATAGTCTCCCTTAACAATACAGCACCATGTTGCCCTCACCCAGGAGCACAGGTGATTGTTCTTGTCACCTTTGGGTTGTCTTTCCTCATGTGGCCGCTTTTGTCTATGGATGATCATTCCTGTGCCCTGAAGCTTTGCTGGTTCCAACTCAAAATTCAGCTAAGGACAAGTCTAAGCCACACCAACAGAAGTTGGGGTCCTAAGTGCCTAGAGACGTAAATGAAAAGCACCAGCTCTAGAACTTGACTTTGAGGCTGGAGAGTGATGTGACCTACCCCAGCCAAAGTTACTGTAAATCCTCATCACCATCATTATTGCCACCACCACCATCATCATTACCATCAATATTGTAACTTAATTCATGCACTCATGTTTATTCACCAAACTGAGTGGCTACCAGGTGCAAAGATTGGGCTTACACTCTTGTGGAGCCTCCGTTTTGGAAGGGAAGAAGACAATACACACTCAAAATGAATGCTGAATGCAGGTTTGGGATCGTAATAAGTGCTCTAAAGGAATAAAGCAGAATAAGGATACTGTGGAGGTACTTGCTGTTTTAAATAAGATGGTCAGGGAAGGTACCTTTGGGTAGAGAACTGTGGACAAAGTAAAGCTTTAGTAAGCACAACTAGCATATTACAACTCATACAGTCAAGATGCAGAAAACTTCCATTCCCACAAATTGAGAAATTTCAGTATGTGTTAAATTTTTCAAATGTGTTTTTCCCCTTTTAACTAGATGTTATTTTTTAGAACAGTTTTAGGTTCACAGCAAAATTGAACAGAAAGTAAAGAGATGTCCCATATACTCCCACACATGTAAAGCCGTCTACACCAGAGTGGGAGGAAATATTTGGAAAAATATATCTAATAAAGCACTTCTATCCAAAATATGCAAAGAACTCTAAGTGGTATGTTTGTTAAAGTGTTGTGAAAGCAACATCGACACATCATTATCCTGCAAAATCCATAGTTTGCATTGGAATTTCCTCTTCTTGTTGCACATTTTATGGAGCTTGACACATATATAATGACATGGGTCTATTATACTATCATACAAAGTATGATATGGTGTGATGTTGTACACACAACACACACACACACATATATATTATGCAATACTATAATTTTACTGCCCTTAATATCCTCTGTGCACCATCTATTCATCATCCATCCTTCCCCCCAAACCTCTGGAAATCACTGATCCTTTTATTGCCTCTAAAATTGTTTCCTCTCTAGAATATCATATAGCTGAAATCATGTGTGTTAGTATCACCAAATCTGCATGTAGTGTTTTCAGATTGGCTTCTTTCACTTAGTGATATGCATTTAAGTTTCCTCCATGTCTTCTCACAGCTTGATACCCTATTTCTTTTTATCACTGAATACAATTCCATTGTCTGGTTACAATATTGTTTGTTTATCCATTCACGTGCTGAAGAACATTTGCTTTCAACTTTGGGTAATTATGAATAAAATTTGCATAAACAACTGCGTATAGGTTTTTGTGTGGGTATAAGTTTTCAGCTCAGGAGGGTAACTACCAAGGTGAATGATTGCTGGATTGTATGTCAAGACTCTGCTTAGTTTCCTAGGAAATTGCCAAACTGTCTTCAAGCAGCAACAATGATGAATGAGAGTTCCTGTGGCTCTACTTGCTCACCAGCATTTGGCATTGTTAGTGTTATGGATTTTGGCCATTCTAATTGGCGTATGTCATTGATACTTTCCATTTGAAATTTTCTAATGTCATAGAATATGGAGCATCTTTGCTATCTGTATATATTCCTTGATAAGATGTCTGTTCATTTTGCCCATTTTTAATGGCAGTTCCTTTTCTTATCATTGAGTTTTAAGAGTTCTTCATATATTTTAGATAATAGTTCTTTGTTAGATACACCTTTTCCAAATATTTTCTCCAAGTCTATGACTTGTATGCTCATTCTATTGGCAATTCATTTTGCAGAGGAGAAGTTTTAGCAATTATTTCTTTCATGGACCACGCCTCTGGTTTTGTGTCTTAAAAAGTCATCACCATGCCCAAAGTAGTCTAATTTTTTCCACTATATTATCTTCTAGGAGTTTCATAGTTTTTCATTTAGGTATATAATCCATTATAAACATTTAGGTTCATAATCCATTTTGAGTTAATTTTTGTGAAGGATGTAAGGTATGCTTGGAGAATTATTTTTTCACATGGATGTCCTCTTGTCCCCACACCATTTGTTGAAAAGACTATTCCCTACCATCATATTGCCTTTGTTTTCTTGTCAAAGATTTGTTGGCTATGTTAGTCTGTATCTGTGCTCTATAGTCCATTCCAGTAATCTGTTTTCTTTCACCAATACCACACTTTTTATTGCTGTAGCCTTATACAAAGTCTGGAAGTTGGGTAATGATTTGATTGTGTTCATTTGATTTTGTTCTCCTTTTATATTATATGGCTCTTTTGAATCTTTTGCCTCGCTCTATAAACTTTAGAATCAGTTTGTCAGCATCCACAAGACAGTTTATTGGAACTTTGATTTGGATTGTGTCTACAAATCAAATCAGAAATACCAAATACCTTGACAATATGAGATCTTTCTATTCAGGAACATGAGCTATCTTTCCATCTATTCAGGTATATGATTTCTTTATCAGGGTTTTATGGTTTTGTTCATATAAATCTTCTCATCCATCCCCACTTCTGACCCCTGTTTAGCATGCTGTGCACTATGAAGGGTCAGCAATGCCCCTATGTGCTCTCAGGAGCTTTCCCAGCTATTTCTCACTCCACTCCAAAGAAAGTACAGGGACTATCGTTATTCTTCTGTATTTTTTCTGATTGTAATTCTTAGCTCCTTTAAGGAAAAATCTAGCTAATTTATCCCTGTAATCAGAGCGTTTCACTCAAGCCTTGACCCAAAGATAGCAGTGAGTAGATATAATTTTAAATAAATTTCTATATGCTAATGTCTGGACTAAGTGGGGTGGGAAAGCTGTGGAAGAAATTAGTTGTTCAGCATTAAAATCCTACCCTCAGGCAGGCTACTAGGTCTGCATGTTTACACAGACCTCAGTGATTTTGTGCTTTTGCATTTAAAGAAACTCCAGGCACATGGGATTTTTCCTCTCCCCACATTGTAGTTTGAGAAAATTGAGATGGAGCCCTGGCACATAAGAGAAACTTAAGTAGTGAACCAATATCAAGAACAGAGCCACACTTTCTTTGATATAGATGAGAATATTAAAGTATTTTTTATACAACACTTATTTCATCTGAATTAATTTATTAACTAAAAAGATGTTTGAGCAGAGACAATGGTTATTGTCAAAAAAAAAAAAAAAAAGAGGAAAGAAAAAAATAACCCAGTGGATATTAAATACCTCTGGATTTATTGACTTTTTTCTATTTCATTTGAAGGAATATCAATTGCAAAACTAATTAAAAATTTCTCCATTTCTTCCATGAAATCAAATAAAATTAAATTCAGACTGTAAAATATAACTATAACCCTAAAGTAAGATCAAGAACACAATTATTTGCTTAAAAAACATCATTTGCCTTCCATTCTGGTTGCTAAGTGAGAGTGCATTTCAAAGCCTTAGGGACAATAAAACAGGCTTTCTGAAGATTGTTAGAATTTCCAATTTCAGAGGATGTTTTCCCAAACATCGATTATGAAGCAATGAAAACTTCAACCTCTCTAACTACCATAAAATGAAATCTTTCCCAAATACGCGAACAGCCCATCAGAGTAGCATTTCAGGTTCCTCTCACAAAAGCCAGGCGAGAGTTTCTGCTAATGCAAAAATTACTGACAGGTGAGGGGAGACAGAACTGGTGATGGGAAAATTGGAAGGGGGTGCTTCTTCAGGGCTGTGCCCACCTTTCCACAATCAGAGCTCTCCACACAACCCCCCAGTGGGTTTAATGCTGAGAGAGCTCACAGTAGGACACCAGAATAAAGTCTGCCTTTAAATATGGGAATTATTCCTAAAATGTCTTTGTTGACAGCTGGTGAGGCACAAAATAAACACAGGCCTATTTGCAAGTAAGCAAGAATTAGCATAATCAGCAGCTGCAGCCTTACCCACGGACACAGAACTATAAAGAACCTCATTCCTTCTGAAACCAAGTTAGGGAAGGGACCTGCATGGAATAATGAGCTACCACCTGCCAGTGTCCAGCAAACCAGACCAAGAAAGAGCCCTTGGCTACTGGCCTAAGCATGCTCTCTAAACTTTTCTAGTTAAAATAGAAACTAATCTTAGAATAATAATGTGGCACTCCGTGGAATAAAAATAAGTTTCCTTTGCAGATAAGAAATGTTTTAAAATAGAAGATTGCCTTTATTCTCCAACCATCTAAAATGTAACGGATAATTTTCAGAGTCATCTGTAAAGAGGGTTTATTAAAAATATCCCAGAGGATATCAAAATACAAGAGCAAACAAGCAGGGATCTGAGAAAATAATGATTTTAAATTTTGCTCTGGATGAATGCCAGCCAGCGCACCCACTGAGACTATGTTTTCCAAACCTGGGGGAAGTTAGTCTTGGTGTCCATAATTAGAAATGGAACATCATGCAATGTTACCCTCATATTTTCTGCACAGTCGTAACTCCTAACTCCTACTTTCTGATGCTTGAGTGAAATTATTTGCACACTCAAGACAAATATGTACTCTCCTCTCAACGGAAGTGGGAACATTTCTTAAGAAAATAGCTTTTTATTGATCAAAGCCTGTGACAGCAAATGGCATATAGAGGGCAACAGAGCTACAATCAATCAGTCTCTCCCTCTGTCTCTGTCTCTTTTTTTCTCCCCCTCCTTCAAAATCACCATTGTGCAAACCAGTGCAGACCTTTTGGCTGCAAATTTCTGAGTTTTGAAGCTTATCATTAACTCCCTTTATTCAAGACAAACTTTTGTGAAATCCGGTTTTATTGTGTCAAATTTCATTAAAATAAAAGAGCTTGCTTAAAAGTCTTTCTCCCTTTCAACCCATTTCTGCTAAAACTGTGCTCTGATTTCCCTGGCCTTGTCTCATAGGCCACAACTTGTTACAGTTTCCCTTTGTGCACCTCACAAAGCTTCCAGAGCTGCTGGGATCACAGTCCCAGAAACATGACCTTTCCTTGTGCCATATAATCAGCAGCTCTGCTGCCTTTCTCCCCAACACTGTGGAGGCAACTCGCCCCTGTAGAGTCCTTCCCATCTCAGGAATGGAATGTAGGTAACTTAAAAATAAACACGAACCAGTGCCCCCAATCCCAGGAAGCCCTGGGTGTCAAGGCCAGCCCCAGTGTAGCTCTGGGTAAGAAGTGACACAGAGGACAGGTACTACCTAATGGCTTCATTTCCTTTGCTTTTTTTTTTTTTTTTTTGCATTTTGTAGATGTCAGAAAAAAATAGAACTCAAACTTGCTTAGCTTTTTTTAAAAGGACAAATTTATCAGTCCACATGTAAGTTCAGGGCTTGACTAGTTCTTGGGGCTCAAATAATGTAAACAAGGCTTCGTTGCCTTACTATGCCTTTATTTTTTCTTATTGCAAAACAACACACCATTGCATGGAATAGTTGAAAAATAGGAGTAAGTACAAAGAAGAAAATAAAATTTGTAAGTTATTTCGATATTCGGAGGAAAGCAGGGTTATAATCTTGGCACTTTTTTTTTTTTTAAAGTCTTTTGTTCTTTGCAAAAATGCATTTAGGGTTGTGGTAGCCAGAATTCTAATTTGGCCTCCATGGATCCCACTCCCTGGTGTGTATGTTTTTTCTCTGGTGTGGATGGAACCTATGGAAAGTTATACTATCTGGAAAAGGTGAAGGAGTTTTACAATGTGATTGAGATCACTAATATGTTGACTTTGAATTAATCAAATGGGAGAAAACCCATGGTGGGCCTGGCCTATGCAGGTGAGCCCTTCCTGAGGGGAGTTAAGTATTGCCTGTGCTCAGACACCTGAAAAGTAGAAAGAAAAGGACTCTGAAACCCCATAGCTGACTCCCAAGCACAAAGAGCCTACCTAGGACTGAGGTTGAATCAAGAGAACAGAGAAACATCCTTGTCCCCATAGCAAGCCAATGCAAAGACAACTTGTGAATTCATTTTTTAAAAAGGCTATGTTGACCAGTTTGATGAAAGCATTTCAGATTGTGTGTAAAACCAGCACGTTGTACCCCATAATTGCATTAATGTACACAGCTAGGATTTAATGAAAAAAAAAAAAAAGATGCATACATGCAGTAGAATAGTACTAAGTAATAGCAAGAAACAAATGAACTATAAATGTAGCAATATCCAGCCCAATTCATAATTGCTAGGTCAGGGAAGAAGCCCAAGTGCCCATCGACCCATGAGTGGATTAATAAATTGTGGTATATGTATACCATGGAATACTATGCAGCCATAAAGAAAGATGGAGACTTTACCTCCTTCATGTTTACAAATGGAGCTGGAAAATATTCTTCTTAGCAAAGTATCTCAAGAATGGAAGAAAAAGTATCCAATGTACTCAACCCTATTATAAAACTAATTTTTAGCTATCACAGGAAAGCTATAACCCAATTTTAGCCCAAGAATATGGGGTAAGGGAGGGGAGGGGAGGGGGGAGGATGGGTGGAGGGAGCTGGAATCACGTCTATGATTTATCCTATAAGGGTACATGTGAATCTTTCTAAATGTGGAATATAAACGTCTTAACACAACAACTATGAGAATGACATGAAGGCTATGTCAGCCAATTGGATGAAAGTATTTCAAATTGTATATAGAAACAACACACTGTACCCCATGATAGTATTAATGTACACAACTATGATTTAATAAAAAATAAAAAGAAAAAAATGTAGCAACATCCATGAATCTCAGTATCATTTTACTGACTGAAAGAAGCCAGACACAAAGTAATTATTATTCTCTAACTCCATTTATTTTAGTTTTCTTAATATGGAAAACACACCTGTTATGTCAAAAATGATATTAGTAGAAGCCTGAAGTTGGGGCAGGTGGAGGGACAGACTGCAAAGGTAGACTAGGAATTTGTGGGGGGAGTGACGTTCTATATCTTAATTGTGGGAATGGCTTCCAGGATATACACAAATGTCTAAGCTCATAGAATTTTACAATTTGAGTGAATGCAGAATTTTACAGTTTGAAAGAATTCAGAATTTTTGACTTAATGAATGCTGTTTCTGTACTTTTTTTTTTCATACGTACATTATACCTGATTTGAATTGCCAAAAAGTCAGGTTGATTTGAAAGAGAAGATGCTTGTTCTAAAACTGGATCATGAATGGAATCAAATCCACAGGCAGATGGCTCTACTGATGCGTGAAATCGAACTTGGTTCAGACCCCATCTCCATCACTTTCTGCAAGTGTGACCACGAGCACCTCACCTGAGTCTCTGCCTGTTTCCATGGTTGCACAATGGGACCCCGCAGAAGACCTAGTACAGGGAGGTAACATGGCGGGCTGATCATTAGTTCACTTAGCCAACATTCACTGAGCTCTTCCTGTGTTTTATGCACAGGATTAAGTCCTGGAGATACAGTGGTGAATAAGACCAATGCCCCTACTTGCCTGGGGCTTTACTTCCAGTGGCGAGAAAAAGACAGCAAGCCCGTAGGTAACGAGAAAATTCCGATGTGCTATATGAGCTGTGAAGAATTTAAACTACAGTGATTTTATGAACTGTCACTGGGGTGCTACTTCAGACTGGTGTTTAGGGAATATTGTTCTGAAAATGAGTTTTGGCCAGAGACCTGAGCAGCAGGGGGAAACCAGCAGCACAAAGACCAGAAGTGGGGATTACCAGGCAGGAAAGAAAGTTTCCGCAATGACCCAAGGCAGAAAAATCTTAATGTGTTTAAAAAGACTGGGCTGAAGCTTGGAGCTGGGGTGCTGTGAGCTGGGGGTAGCGGAGGGAGAATAGATGAGCAAGAAGGGCAGGGCCCTGTCACAGAAGTGTGCTAAGGATGTGGTACGCTCCATGGTGCCAGTGAAGTTTGTTTTTGTTATTGTCCTAGCAATTCCTCATCAAGAACCAGGGACAACATGATTCTAACCCTTCATGAGTTTTCTAGACCATGACAGTCACTGTCTTCTTCCCACATTGTTATAGAATTCCTCGGCCAAACTCTCACCTCACTGGTTAAAGTTGAGTGCTCATGTCAGGTGTGTCACCATCCTCTGGGGGGAGCATGGAGTGTCCAGGGCGACTAAGGGAGATTCGCTGGTGCTCCAAGGACACAGCTGCTCTTTGGATGAGGACGGGAAATAGATATTGGCTTCCTGAGAAAACTCAGGTGATCCTGGAAGGGTATTCCTCAGACAATTGGTTTTAATATGAGATCATAACTTGGTAATGAAATACGTGACTAATGAGATGGGGGAGAGGGAAGTCCCTTGTGGGTAGGGTAGTACCAGCCTGGAGTTTCCATCCAATCAACACGTGGGAGGGATCATTAACATTCAGGAGCAGAATGGAGCCTTTAGCATAATGAATTTGATTTTGATAAAAATTTTCCTACTCCACAGGGCTGCTCAGAAGACTTCCAAGAGAGATTGCCCAGGTGTAACTTGGCTGAGACTCTAAAGAAGACTTGGAATTTATGCAGAGTGAGACAGGACAATCTCCTTCCCTACAGTACTGGCCAAGGCTTGGGGGCTGCCTGTCACTAACATCCCGGAAGGAGTGAAAATTCTCAGACCCATGGAGAATGGCGCGGGGGGAGTGGGGGAGGAAGTCCAGATTTTTCTGGAGTCCCTGGGAAGACTCTGGAGATTCCACTTCAGCGTATCAAGGCAGGGACACTCATTTAATCTGAACCAGGACTCTGCTTTCCCCCACCCCTCGCCAAGCTTTCGACCACTTAGCATTTATTCTCTCTTTTTCCAGTAAGAGCACCTCAACTTTTTTTGGGAGGGGGAATCATAATTTCTGTATCTAGAATTTTGTGGTTCATGCTGATGTCAAACCATCTCATCTTACTGGCTTGCATAATTAGAATATCCTTTCCCCTGACCATGGTGATTGGTTCAGGGATGTGTATATGACTAAATACAAGTGAGGAAGAGCCAGCCACATCTCCTGAAACCAGCACCTCTCTTTCTGAGTATATACATGCTTGTGAGGTCTGAGCAAATGTTATCAATTTGCTACACTGAAGTCCTAGAGTGGCTTGATGGCCAAATTTCTTATGACACATGGATAGACTACCTATAAATGTATAATGCAACACAGATATTTATCTAAAAAATGATGCAATTTCCATGGACCTAAGCATGGGCCTATGGGTTGTGACCCCTTTGTTCCATTTGCAACAACATGGCAATTAGGAAGGTTGAGAACCACTGACCTAGATCAAGCTATACCTGGAGGAACCATTCTGAATTTTTACTTACAGGAACCCATAAATTCCATTTCCTTAAGCCAGCACATTATGTTTTCATCATTTGGTTTCTTTCATTCTTCAAATATATTAGAAGACACTGGACCATGTTATGTGCTGGGGGCTGGGCCTTGTCTTCTTAGAGCTCACCACCTGAGGATGAGGGTGCTCCCAGCAACCCTCTGGACACTACGAGGCCTGGGGAGCCACTGACTTTTGGTCTGAGCGGTAATAAGTGTCCTTTGAATTGTCCATAACGTGATTGGTAGTATCTTTTCATTAATTTTGCTGTGTTGTTTTCTATCTTTTCTCCCTCCTGCCCTCCCTCCCTTCCCTTCCCTCTCTCTCTCTTTATTTCTCCCTCTCTCTTTCTCCCCTCCCTCCCTCCCTCCCTCCCTCCCTTCCTTCCTTTCTCTTTTCTTCTCTCTCTAACTCTCTTCTTCTGTCTCTCCCTCCCCTTCTTTGTCCTTTCCTCTCTCAATGTCTCTCTTGCTCTGTCTCTCTTTTTCTTTCAAAAAATGGCAAAAGAAGGGAGGAAGAGATGTTAAATCCGTAACATACAAAGCATAGACAGGGCTCTCATCATAAAATACTACTTTTCTCTGCCCTTCCACAAATAAGCAGCGGCATCAAATATACATACACGGGTATGAGTGAGTACACACACACCTACACACACAAGACTTTTCAAGAAAGGAAGTGAGTTCTGGTAAATCTGAGCAGTAGAGACAGAACACAAACAAGGTTTCATTAGTCAGTGACTCACCTCTGCGTGCCCAGACTCTGACCTCAGAACTTAGTCTTCCAGGAGATCCCCTGGGGATCTCAGCATCTGCCCAGGGCTGAGTTTGGGGCAGCAGGGCCCCATGGCCGAGAAGATAAAAGCCCAGCTAGAAAGTCTCATGTAGCCAATTAGTGTCTGTCATGCACATCTCCTTAAGTTGTTGGGCTTTCTCTCAGTGGACATCACTGCCAGCCAATTTTCTCCAGCTTTTCCTCCATAGGAGATAATCTGACATTGATAAAAAGTAAGTGGTTCATTTTAATTTCAATTTGTCTTCAAGCGCTTTGGCTGTTTGGTTGTCTGGAGGGACTCAGGGGGCATGGCTGCCGTTTCATGCACTTTGGAAAATGCCTTCTCATTCTCTAAGTGGTAAAGTCCTTTCTCAAGTAATTTTCTTCGGCACTTTGTGACATGTTCCCGATATATTTCAGATGGTATTTTGAATTTCTGCTGAAGCTCTTGAATTTCACTTTCTGATTGTACATTTTCTGACTGCAAAGATGCTTGCTCAATTTGGAAATTTTAATTTGAACCCAGATCGCGTCAATTATTTGCTTTTCTTCAGATGTCTTGTGGTACATCTCCTGTCTTTCTCCTTCCGGAGGTATTTAAAGAAGCAGTTAACTTAGCAGCAGAATTTGGTTTTTGCAGAATGGCTTGTTCCAGGTGGTTTCTACTTTCTGATTCACTCTACGTCCAATTCCCAATCGCTGTCACCCAAGTTTTCTTACAAAGAAGCAACCCACACATGCACTGTTCTGCAAGAGTCCATCAGAGAATTCAGCGAACTTACCTTAGAGCTTGGGCTGTGTCTCTGTTAGAGAGTCCAATGACATTTTTAAAAATGCATTCATATCCTTCCTTTTTCCCTTTTCATTCTTCCACTCCTAGCAAAGGCAGCTTTGGACTTTTCCTGAACATCAGCATTTTCATTCAAACTATCCGCTAACTTAATTAAGCTGTTCTTCATTCATCTAGAATAGATGTTAGATGTTTTGGCTCAAGCACTAGGTATCTGAGGGCCTTTGATTTGTCTTTACTGACCATATCATTCTTCATAAGAATCCAAGCCATGCTTAAAATGAAAGCTCAGGGCTTCCTTTCTAGTTTTTCTTTACATAGGTCTATTTTTACCTTCAAATAAAGAGATAGGTCTGGTCAGATTTTTAATACTTGTTGCTCAACGTAGGGTAAGTATGAGCCCAAATCTTGCTCCAAATGAAAGCTAAGGATGCTTGTTCTAGTTGTTCTTTGTGATGGTCTATTTTGTCCTCACAAAGTAGTAAACCTGGTAAGATTTTTAATTTTTGCTGCTAAGTTGAAAGTTTATAATGTGTTCATTGTGTCACTTGGAAAGTGACACACTGTACCCATAGACATTGACAATCAGGCTAAACTTGTCATGATCTTTTACCATCATCTTTCACTCAAGCAGAAAACCTTGGACTATCTCTTTTCCCATTCTTAAATTAAATAGGAATTTTACTATAAAAGCAATTACCACCATTTTCAGGGAAACTCAGAACAACCTTGGCTTTGCTGGGGTCTTCTGACAACATCACCAAAACCCACCCAGTTTCTTGAGGTGAGTTGGAAGTGATGGAGTGTTGTGCTTAGCGTGGAAGGACCCTACAGATTGGCCTCTGGTTGACCGTCACTTTCCTGCTGAGCCTCAGCAGACCACACAGAACCCAATGGAGTGTCTTGCTTGGAATCAAACAAGCACCTGGAAACCAGGAAAGACCATCAGGGGGCCAGAGAGGGGAGGGCTCATTGGATAAAAAAGTGCTACCCAATCCTCTGTGGTTAAGATGAACATGGATAATGGTAATAGTTGTATGAGGCATGGGGGAAATGGATAAGAACATCTGAAGTCAGAGAAGACCGGTTTGGGAGCTCTAGATGGCCCAGTCCCACCAAGAAACCAAGAGGATCAAAGTTAGTCCCTGCCTGTTTGTTGCCCTTCTCTACACCTGAGTGTACCAGCTGCCAGGTGCAGTGATTTGTGCTAGAGGACACACACAGGTGCCTATGATCTCCTGTTTCTTCTTCTCATTCAGATTATCCCTCCACCCCTCTACAGCTCTGAAGCCTGGTACTTTCTCTAAAGGTCACATAAATATTCCTCCCTAAGGCACCCACCTAGTTGGATTTGGAGCTGTGGTGTGGCCACAAGTAAAGGGTCTTTTACCAATGGTATCTGTTTTGTTTTGTTTTTGAAATGGGGTCTTGCTTTTGCTCAGGCTGGTCTCTAACTCCTGAGCTCAACCAATCCACCTGCCTCAGCCTCCCAGAGTGCTAGGATTATAGGCGTGAGCCACCATCCTGGCCTGTTTTTGTTTTTGATGATAATTATTTTTCCATGCTATACTTTCCTTGAAGTATAATTTGCATAATTTACATATATTTTTTCAATGTTCTGAGTTTTTTTTAGAAAGGTCTACAACACGTGCCACCCACATTCTGATCAAAATTAAAAAAAAAAAACTCCATCATTTCAGAAAGTTACTTTGTGCAAATTTTCAGTCAACACAATCCCCAGAGGCAAATAGGGTTGTCTGTCTATCAGCGTAGTTTTGTTTTGTCTACTCTTGAATTTTAATGAAATGGCATCAGACAGTAGACGCTCTTTGTGTTCGGCTTCTTTCACTCAGAAGTCTGTTCTGTTTCACTGCAGTCTCCTCTAGCATCAATGAAATACATTTATTTAAGTCATCCATTTGATGGACATATGGATTCTTTCTTTCTTCATTTTTTTTTCTTGATAGCACGAAAAATGTGTAATGACACTCACATGCTGTTGTGAGTAAATACATTACCATTTATTTTTTGCCAGTACCAAAAAATGCCTTTTCGGGTTCATATAGGTCAATTCATAGGAGGATGAGGAGGACTAATTTTATGTGTCAAGTTGACTGGGCCTCAGAGTGCTCAGACATTTAGCCAAACATTATTTTGGATGCTTCTGGTTGAGATTAGCTTTGCATCTTTAGACTGAGTCAAGAAGATGGTCCTGCCTTGTGTGGGCCTCATGTAACCAGTCCGAGTAAAGTGCTAAGAGGGAGCTCCCCCTGCCCATTGAGCTGGGTGGGACATTGGCTTTGTTCAGCCTTCAGACTCAGATGGAAACACTGGCTCTTCTTGTGGTGATCCTGTCAACTTTTGGACTGGGATTTATAACACCAGCTCTTCTAGTTCTCAGGCCTTTAATGTTAGATTGGAACTACACATTGGCTCTTTTGAGTCTTCAGTTTACTAACCATAGATTTGGGTATTCTTCAGTCTTCATAATCACGTTAGCAAAGTCCTTGTATCTCTCCTTCTGAAATATATATCCTATTGATCCCATTGGTTCTGTTTCTCTGGAGAACCCCGATATTAGGGCCATTCATATGCCAATAAGAGCCTATACAATTTTAGATACACATTTGTTTATATTTACACAACATACCTGTATCTATATTAATTATGGATAGATATATACATATATAATAGATATAAATATGCAAATAGTTATCTCTATAAATCTAGATCTGTCTCACTGTGTGTACCTCTCTTTATATTGAAAGAAGACATTGAGATTCACCTCTAAAGCCCCTTCCAAGAAAGTAATACAGCATCTCAGAAAGTAAATAGTGACAGTCTTGGTGAATAATTGTTGTCATGGGTTTTCCTCCTTCTATCAATAGCACATTTCATTTGCATTTCCTCATCCTCGTTCTGTTGTGTTTGGAGTAGGTGGTGTTTTACCCCTGCCTCTAGCTGCAGTGATTTGTTCAATGTAAATACTCAACCTCCTAGCTGGGCATCATGGTGGCATGTGTAGTCCCAGCTACTTGGGAGACTGAGGTAAGACGATTGTGTGAACCCAAGAGTTTGAGGTTGCTGTGAGCTCTGATGATGCCATGGCACTCTACCCAGGGCAACAGAGTGAGACTTTGTCTCAAAATAAATAAATACTCAAAATAAATAAATACTCAACTTCCTTGGCCAAATAATATAATTTAGCTCTTGGGGCTGTTTGGTGACTTGCTTGAGTCCCTTGATCCACCCAGCATCACCTTATATGCCAATCCAAGAAAGTTAATGTTTGTTTTTATTTGATTACACTAAGCCACTTTTTGCTGAATCCAGCTGGAGGGAGGTTTTCTGATACTTGCAAACTGCAGAACCATTAGCATGGAGGTTCTGGAAGAAGCTACTGTCCTGTCCTAGTTTTCAGGCAAAGGCATAAAATCAGGGCTGGGTATTGGGCGTGTGAGCCCATATTACTGGAACTCCTTGGATGATTGACAGGGTTTATAGCTGCCCTCAGGGGAAGCTTAGGCATGGGCATCTCTGATATGAAGCAGGTGACAGCAGAGTGTGTCTAGTCTTCCCCCAGATGGGACCATCTGATGAAAAGACTAGGCCTGGCCTCATGGTCTGTTGAACACGGAGTACAGCCAAACAGAAAGGCAGGTACAGAAAGCTGAATGCTACTGCAGTGGAACCACCAAGCACAGGGAAAACATATCACAAGGGAAATATTCCCTTCCAGGACCACCTTGAACCTTGGATCTTTTTTTATCTCTCAGGCCATTGAGTTTCTGGACATTTATCCTGATCAGTCCCTACAAAGCACGTTCATCATCAGCCAGTGAGGATAGTTGGGAGATCCAAAGAAAATCCACCCACCCTTTTGAGTACAAATGAGTAATTATCTAGGAAAGCGTAAATGCCTAGTAAAATCTTGGATGTGACTATTTACTCCTTCAAAGATGGGTCAACAGAACACACATATGCACACGTGCACATACCTGTGTGTACACAGCATGTAGCTTATAAAAAATAGTTTAATAAAATGGGAAGAATGCAGGGAAACAGAAAGAGACAGAAGAACTTCTGTTTAATAAAGATTTACTAAAGGAGACAGACATAAATTTTAGACAGCACCTGCTCTGGGTCCACAAGTAAGGCTGGTCCTGGTGGGCAGAAGTGAGAGTTATAATTCTTTCCACCGAAGCAGCTATCCAGATTAGCTATAAATATTGCCTTTGGCTGGCATCTATCTTGAGAAACTGAAGACATTAAGTATAGGAACCCAGGGAACATGTGGAAGATAGACATGGAGTGCTGAGCGGGCCTCCCCCAGGTCTGGGATTCCCCATGCCTTAGTAAAGCGGAAGGTGAAGATGGATGTAACCAGTCACTGGGAGAGGCCTGCAAGGCTCCCTTCCATGCTGCAGCAAATATGCTGCCTGTGGTTTACACACATTCTAAGTTCTCCAAATGCAGGGGTGATTATGCCATACAGCTAGAGAAGAAATCAAGCCCTCAGATGCAACCAGTTTGCTCATGGATGAGAAGATTTGAGGTTACCCCATTAAAAAGAAATATGACTTTGGGATGCCCCCAGCATTGTCCCAGTGGTGGAGATTTGGAACTGAAACAGGAAAGAACTCTTGAAATCAGGCTGGCTTTTTTTTCCTTCATCGTATTTTGTCTTTTATTCTAGAGAAGCAACGTTTTTTAGGGTCTTAAGGACAAAGCAGATTCTATATCTTAGCATCATGCCCTGCTGTGTCATATTGGTTGTATAGACAGCTCTATTTATTAATGACCCCATAAATATTTAGGATGGTGAAGTGGTCATCCAGTGGAAACTCTAACTACTGCATTCTCTGGCTTCTATGCTCGCCCTTAGAGATTTTCTTTTTCTTTTTTTTTTTGCTTGTACAAAGGTCTTTATTGGTGGGGGAGGGAGGCTGCAGAGTAGCACCAAGGGGGAGAGATAAGAGAAGAGAAAAGAGGAGAGAAAAGAGGGGAGAGAGATAAGGAGAGAGTGGGGAAGAGAAGAGAGAGAGCAGAGGGGAAAGGTGGGGAGAGGGGGAGAGAGCGCCCTTAGAGATTTTCTAGGGAGATAATTTCTTTTGTCATCACAGAGGCAAACTTAAATAAGTCATACAATAAGACTATTCATATTACATATATACACAAATAATCTATGTTAAAATATATAAATACACATTTTACTAGACACATTTTACAAAAATAACGTACAATAGCACTGTATGTAGTGTTTTTACATTATTCAGTATATATATTTGCATATATCACAAAAATAATGAAAAGTAACCTTGCATATAACACACACATATAGGCGGAAAGCCTATGAGTAAACCTTTAAATGGTACCTTTTTTGAAGGCAAGTTTGAAGTCTTTTGGGAGTTCCCACACAAGAACTTTCACGCAACACACACATCCATATTATCCATCCAGTATATAGCACAAAGAATAATGCATTCCAGAAGTGAGCTTCTGATACCTGGTTGGCTTTTCCCTATTCTTGCCAAGTTTGTCCCCACCTGCTTAATTATTGTTATCCTCTCTTTTTCTGCTCTCTGCAGCCACTGGTGCAGAGCTCCCTAGTAATTAGTAACCTGTCTGTTACATTTTTTCTGTCCTTAGAAATGCAACCTCATCCCCCTGCTTTGAAGTCCAATTTTAATTTAGATGCAAACTACTCCCAGAGTAGCAGGAGTCTAAGAGGAACCTCAGGCAGACTGTAATTACAGAGGGCTGGTGTTTGCCAGCCGATGAGCATGTCATGGCCGTGACTCCTGCAGACAGCGCTCAGCAGCTCCTGGACGCCAGCATCTCCATGCCCTCCTTTCTGTCTCCTGTCCCCTGGGATACCTGTTTATCTCATATGATTCTTCACTTCTTTTGGGTTGGTTTATTTAAATGTCTGGGGCAAAAATATTGTTAAATATTGTTTATTTAAATGTTTGGGAGCAAAAAAGTCCAAACAAAAAAAGACATTTAAAAACATAAATGAACACACACACACAGAGCACAAGAGACAGACTATAGGAATTGTGTACATACACCTATACACACATGTATGTTTGAGTCCCAACAGGATCCATCCTGTCAGCTACTAGAAGATTACAACTTGCTTTGTTCTCCTGGAGAACAATAGGCAGGCAGTGTTGGACTCAGCAGTGGGGCTGTCAGTGAACAGTTGTTAAATTTAATGGGAAAGGAAGTATAACAGGGGCTTGGTCAAACAGAAATTAACTTCTGCTGTTTGTGAGTTTGAGAGAGAGAGCTCAGTTCTTCTCTGTGAATTTGACACAGTAAGACAGTGTCTTGGAGCAGATGAGTTAATGTTTGCCACTTGAATGTCCCTTTAGGTCAGCTGAGCAAGTGACCACAGCTGAGGGAGGACTGGACCTTCAGTGGTTCACAGATGCTGCACCTCCCTATGCCTGCCAGCCTCTGAGGGGGGACATCTTCCCTTTTGAGGTTCAACATTCCTATTTTATGTCTCATAGATTTAAGGTTTGCAAGTGAGATCTGCTGATCAGAAATTACATCAAGGATCATGAAGGGAGGCACATCATGAGCTTAGCTGAGTTAGAGACGAGGATTTCCTACACTGACTTAAGAAAACAGCTCTGGAACTCTAATAGACATAAACTTACCTCAAGGGCTTATTCGAAGCATGGATTCCTGATGCTACCATGGAGGTTGCAATTTGGTAGGCTAAATAAGGGTCCCTCAGAGATGTCTAAGTCCTAAATCCCAGAACCTGCAAATATGTTGCCTTAGATGGCAAAGGGCTTTGCAGGTGTTATCAAGGGGCTTGAGGTGGGGAGGTTATACTGGAACATCTGGATAGGTTCAGTGTAATCTCAGGGGTCTATAAAAGAGAGAGGCAGGAGGGCACCCTCAGAAACAGGAGATGTGTTACTAGAGCAAGAGTTAGGGGATGAGGGAGGGGCCACAAGCCAAAGAAAGCAGGTGGCCTGGACCCTGGGAAAGGCAGGGAATGGATTCTTCCCTAGGGCTTCAAGAAGGAATGTAACCCCACTGATGCCTTGATTTTAGACTTCTATCTTTGAGAACTATAAGAATAGATTTGTGTTGAAGTAAAGCACTAGGTTTATGATAGTTTGTTACAGAAGCAACAAGAAAAAATAATAGAGTAGGTATCCCAAGTAGGCATCCCAAGACTGGCTCTGGGATGGAGTTCAGCCTGAGTGTGCAGGGATGAGAACAGCGGTTGAGGAGCAGATTTTCTTGATTCTAGAGCCCTCAAGGTCTCTTTTGCAAATATGTTTATTTAGACATTCCTCATCACCCCTGGAAAGAAGGAAAGGATGCAGGAGTGGGAAGATGGAGAAATTGAATGTGTCCTTGTCTCAGTCATAGCCTTGGTGACCCCATGAGGAGCTCTTGCTCTAGGATAGAACTTTTCAGGTAGCCCAAATGGGGCAGAGGTGGCCATATTTTTTATGGGGCTGAATAGATCAATGAATGGATGAAGGAGGCTTGGGCAGGCCTGTTGCTGGCATCCCTTCCAGCCTCTGCAGTGAAGGGGGATCTGGTGGCCCCTCACAGTATCCCCACAGGAGGTCAAGCATAGATCACAAGGGAATACATTTCTGTAAGGGCCCTAGGTGATTGAGGGTCACACTTTGAACAACTTGATACTCATTCAAAAGACAATATTCTGGTAGGTGCCCATGTAACTAATTAGAAATTTAAAAGATTGTGAGTGTTTCTCCACCTGTGATGATCAGGCTGAATAATGTCCCCCAAAGGATGTCCATGTTTATGTTAGTTAGGGTTCTTCAGAGAACAGAGTGAAAAGGATAAACATACACACACAGGAAAATGCAAGCCAGCCTAGGATTTGTCACCTCACTATTAGGAGGTGGACCTGCCCTATTTAAAATAGCTCATTCAAGCTATTAACCAAAATTCTGTGGGTGGAACTTCAGCTCTTGTCTTTATCCCAGATGTCTATCATGGAAAGGGCTTCTGCTCTCTTTGCCCCCTCAACCCCAGCCAGGCTTTGACTTTATGGGTTGGAAGGGAAGGATCAGGGAAGGTCATAGGTGAACCAGTCACCTGCTTATGCTGGTTGCTTTCTATATTCTGTTCCCTGTTAGAGGTTTATTTCTTCTCTTATGGGCCCTATGAAGATCTCCTGCTCACGTTTTAATAGATAGAATTCTCTGCCACCTGCTGAGTTCATTAGTGAGGCTTGCACAACCCAAGAGAGAATCATGTCCTAGATAAATTCACCCAAAAAACTGATTTGGGATTCAGTAGAAACAAAAGGCCTGCATGTAAGAGTGTGTTCCCAAGATGTTTGATGTGAATGCAATGGATTGGATGTCTGTGTCACCGCAATATTCATATGTCAATACCTTAACACCCAATGTAATGGTATGAGGGGATGGGGGCCTCAGGAGGTGATTAGGTGAGGGTGGGGCTCCCATGAATGGGATTAGTGGCCTTATAAAAAGAAACCCCAGAGAGCTTCTTTACCCTCTTTCCATCATGTAAGGACACAGGGACAAGTTGGCAGTGGCAACTGGGAAGAGGGTCCTCACCTGAACCCAACCCTGCAACCTGATCTCATACTTCTAGCTTCCAGAAGTGTGAGAAATAAATCTCTATTGTTTATAAGTCACCCAGTCTATGATACTTTGTTATAGCAGCCCCCGAATGACAAAGACAGTGAGATTTGTGAATATTCAGAGCTTATGTGCTTAATTTCACATGACCATAGCTTCCTCTATTGGGACTACTCTGTGTAGACGGGGTCACACAGATTTTAATTCTTGTTTTATTTGATGATATACAACAAAAAGTTTGTTTAGATTTCAATTTCAAAAACACTTCCTTTGGGCAAGGAATGGTGGACAGCACCAAATTGTTTTTTCAGAGCTGTATTACAAAGTTTTTGACTAAGTTTTCATGCAAGTCTTATGTGTGTGTATAAGTTCATGGATTCTCAAATTAGCTTCTGGGACGTTCTTTCACACCCGAGGAAGTAAATTGACTGGCCATGAAATGAATGCCCAGAGAATTGGAAATGTGTCCTGAAATCCTTCCTGTCTGATCTTAAATCCTCCCAGGTTGACTGGTGTATTTATATTTATTGGGGCTTAGTCACATCCATCTCGGGAGGGCCCTGTGGTGTCGGCTTCTGAAGGGGCTGGAAGCACAGACCTGTACACCCACAAAGCTTGAATTAAGATCACATTTCTACCCTCTCCCAAAGCTTTCAAGTTCACTCATATTTATGCCTCCCCATTCCTCCTCCATGGAGCCAGGGAAGCCACCTTTCAGAACGTAAATCAGATAGATGTTGCTTTCCTGATAAGTCCCTCTCCATGGAGGCTCAGGGGAAGATCCAGGCCCCTTGCTGTGAAGCATGGGATCTCACAAGACCTTACTGCTGCATCCCCTCCTGCCCCTGTCCCTGTCCCGATCACTTAGCTGCACTGGCCTCCCCCTGCCTAGGACATCCTGAGACACAATGGACAACATCCTCAGGAAAGAGCTCTGCAAGGAGGTGAAGTCTGAGCTGAGAGAGGCCAGAGACAGAGGAAGACAGAGGACAGGGAGGAGGGAAGAAAGTGCGGGCTGCATCCTCAAGCCCACCTCACTGTAAGGTCTCTTTGTTTCCTGTCCTTCCAAAATACTCTTTATGAGCTGAAATAGTATTGAGGGTTTGTTTGCTCTCCATCTCACTAACTAAAAGGATGTTCCCCAAATGTGGAGTCCTTCTGGCTGCTGCCACAGGACCATGGAGAGACCAGCGTGATGCAACGTGGGTGCTCAGGCAGGTTTGTGTCAAGAACAAGGGGCACCTCTTATCACTTCCCATCCAGGCTCCACCCAGCCTCATGGGGGTCTCCTCTGCCCAGAATCACCTTCCCTGTCATCCTCTGCATCATCCTGCTAGGCTGAGCTCATGCATTAGTTCCAACACAGCCTCCACTAATTCCCCAAACTAGTTGGCCCCTTTCGAACTTCCCCCAGTGTTGGACTGGCATTCAGGTACTGTCATTTGGCCATGGAACTGACCTACCTGAAAGTGAACTGTGGCTCTGCCACTTTGTAAGCCTTCCTTGGAAAGCTTGAAACTTAGAGACACCATAGGCAGTGACAAGAATCCTGCCTAGGAAATGTGAGGTCTCAGAGGGGCCTAGTTACCTGCCCAGGTGGTGGGGCTGCTAGGGGATGCTCTGTGAGGAGGACACTATATGCCCAGAGTGTGTTGAGGCTAAGGAGGCTATGTGTCCCTGTAACCAGGTATGGGTCAGGCTGAGCACAGCCACATACGTCAGTTACTATCCAAACAGGGCACTACAATGAGTAAGCCAGCCACTATTAACTATTATGCCAACATTGTCTTGGGCAAACAGGGGAGTGAAGTTATTCTGCCTAGAACTTTGTGAGTACTGTTTGGAGAGGCCCCATTGGGAGATAATGTCTCCCCAACAGTGAGAGTTCACGTGAGGTGGTGGCAGGATGCATTGAAGCCAGGTGGGCACTAAGGAGGGATCAGCAGAAGCAAAATGTTTATGGAGCAGGACCTGAGCCCCTTGGTCTATTCAGGTGCCATTAATTAATGCAGAAGCTTGCAGAGAGCCCCTTGGGCTGTACAAGAGAGAGGAAAGAGAGAGAGGAAGAGAGAGCGAGAGAGAGAATGAGAATGATGTCTACCTTTCCACATTCTAATGTTTAAGTAGTCTTGGGATTTCACACCACAATCCTTTGTTCCTATTTCCCCATATATGTTCTTCTAGGTGTAGGCTGTCACTTGCTTAAATGGCTCAGAAGCTGTTGGCAGGAAATACATAATTCTGACAGATGCACCGTGTCAAGCCCTGCAGCTAAATGTGTGAGAGCGACAGAATCATGCACGGCGCATGACTCACTCCCACCAGGCACTGCGGCTTGCTGGCAAATTTGCACTTGCAAGTGAGTATTTAGAACAAAACAAAAATATCTAATGGCTAAGCAGTCTTCTAAATTTGCCTCATAGAAATAGCCCCCAGGGGCATCAGATATTTCCAAATGAGGAGATTAAGGCAACTTCATTGGGTGGAATTAAGGGACTGCTCAGAGCACTCTTAAGGACTATTTCATTAAAGCAAGACCAAGGTCAGTGCCAGGGTGAATATCAGAAGATGAAGTAAGTGTTGGAATCTGACTTAAATACCACATACATTAAATACATTAATATAATTTTAATCAATATTTGGGTGGCTCTGTTTAGATTTGTGATTCTTGTTGGAGTTAGCCCATGTGGAATTGCTGATAACTGACCATTCACCTATACAATTACAATGTCACATGGCTAAGCAGGACAGATGGATGTAATTTGTGTTGCATAGACTTCCCTTCCTATCCCTCCTGGGATGACTTCGAGATTGAAAATGGCAACTGGTACAAATTTTAGGGCATTTTCCTATAGTGTCCTACTTTTATTTAGAATAAAATTAAAGTGAATTTAATGAAGTTCTAATTTATTAGTGCTTTAATTTCTTCACAGGGTACGTTCACAAGGATTCTGGGCATAAAGACAGAAATCTCTAATGAAAATCTACATTTTGACTCCTCCATCCATTATCATTTTTTGTTGTTGTTGTTGTTGTTGTTAGAGCCTAAAATACAGTGAAATGTTCTTGCTTCTTTTTCCTCTAATTGTCTCCTGTTCCTCTTCTTCCACCCTGGAGATCTGGACACAGGATAGAACTGTCCAGTATGGCTAACCTTTCCCCCTTCACCCCTCCTTCCCAGTAAAGTGGCAGAGGAAGAAGAAATCTCCTATAGCTGATCTCAATACCTGGGTCTCAATCTCTATGCAAAGCCATCTCTTCAATCAGAACGTCCCAGCACAGGTGCTGTGGTGTACCTTCCCTTTGAAGAGTGTGTGTGTGGGGGCGGGGGGGGGGGGGCTTTGAGAAAATACAGGTGTAGGGTCTGTTCGCTGGGGTCTTACAGTCAAATCAGAGCCAGGAGAGACCCAGAAGACAATGATTAGGCAGCATGGTGTTTAATTTAATTAAGTTTGGCTTAAAGCAGCCTCCATACATGTATTAAGTTTGTCCTAAACATTTCTCCTACATAGTGAAATGTAACCTAACTTGATGAGAAAACAGACTGCAACCTAACTTGTAGCTAAAAGCGCGGAACAAGTACCCACGTCTCAGCCAATCAGAGGCCACCCCTTGCCCAAACATGCCCACACAATGCCAGTACTGGCTGCAGCCACGCAGGTTGCTCTATACATCACTTCCTTTTCTCTGGCTATAACTTTGACCTGCATGTGTGGTGAAAGGAGCATTCAAACCATTTTCTGTCTGGAATGCTGCCTGATTTTAGAATTACAATTAAAGTCAATTAAGACATACAGAACTAGATTTGTTGTAATTTTGTCTTTTAACAGTGGTTTGGAGTAACTTGCATTATTTCTTCTAGTTCTTTCTAGTTGGAGGATGATGGAAAGTGGAATCAAGACTCAAATCCAGAACATCTGGCTTCAAGTCCCCTGCTCTGGGCTGCTCTTCTGAGTCCTGCTGACTCTCACCACATTTGCCGTCACAGAATCCTGGAAAAAATCATTAAACAGTGTCTCATCTAACTAAACTCTTCTAGAATCCAGGCGGGAAACATTAAACTTGAAACCTGGTCATTTGGAGAGGCACGAAGAATAAAATCTCACCGTTGCTTTCTCCAATACCCCTTCTTACCTCAATGGGATTTCTCTCTCTTGACAGATTCCTCGTGGCTGTATCCAGAATTTTCCCTTTAATTACTCTGCCAGCAAGTATTAATATTCTCAGTCTTGTTTGGTAAATCACATATATCCAACCCACAAAAAAAATAAACCATTGCATCATTTAGCTTCATTAAGCCTTCCTTAAGATGTTTAACAGCTCCTTTTTATATTTAATAACTTGAAGGAGAAACATCGGAAGTAGTGAGAAATACATTATCAAGTCACATTTACATAAAAAGTAGACTGAAATGGAGGGTGGAGAGTACATGGCTTAGTTTGTCAGGTGAAATCACTTTCTGGCATAAGGAAAGCGTCCTGTGATGTAGGCATCACGCACCCTGTGTGCTTCTTGTACCACATGTCCCAGCTATAATGGATTTTAATATTATCCTAATTGGATTATAATTTACATGAAGGAAAGGAATGCGACACTCTATTTTTATAGCCCAGAACAGTATTTGGAGCAACAAAATCATTAGACACATTTGTTGAAAGAATAAAAAAAAGGATGAATAAGCATAGATCAAATGAGTTATTTTAAATAATTGTAAATGCACACTGCACAGATTTCCAGTGTTAACTTAGCCTTTGTCCTGTGTATGGGCTACAGTATTAGGGAAATTAATACCAGACATTAATCTGGTTGCTGAGACTCCATTTATCAAGCTCTGTGATTGCTTGCTGGCAACCCTTTTTATTCAAGGCAAGGTAGTGTCAGTTTCCCCTCTGTGTCCATGGCAGGCATCACTAATCAATCACAGCATTCCTACATCAGGTCTCAGAATCCTGTGAACACTACAGCCCATGTAGACACATCCAACATGTTGGAGTTGACAAGGCGAGTGAGCAGTCTGTGCCCACCTGTTGAGAGACAAGAGGCGGAGATGGATCTTTGGGAATGTGACTATTAAGCAGATAAGTAGAAGAAAGAATGGTTCTGAGGTCTCCCTGTGGTGCTTCAAAACTCCAAAGTTGGAATTGTCCTGCAAGATGATTTCTTCACTGATCAAAACCACTTTGCAGTTCCCTAAGCAGAGCCACACTGTTGGGTCTGGCGAGCAAGCAGGTGCTACAGCACTGTCAATTAAAGACAGTTCCTATAAGTAGAATGAAGAAGAATACACTTTCTCCCCTATATTATCTCTTTATTGACTCAAATAAAAACCAGCAAGGAAACAAGTTCCCTTCTTAAACATAAGTATTCAGGACACATAAATTAAGGAAGTCATTCCAATGTGCTATGTTAATAAAGGCAATCAAATCTGAAAAGGGGAGAATAAATAACCAGATACAGGTATCAGACAACAACAAATTCACAAAGAACAGAAGTGAGTGGTCCCAATTAGATGAAAAACATGGAACAGAATAGCATCCTGGAGGAGGTCATGGGTCGCAGAGCCCCGGGCAGCCACTCCCTTGGTGGAAAATCACACGTATACTCTACAATTCACATTTAAGCACTCAGTTTATTAGGAATGCCCTCTTTTGGGAATATAGCATTTCCCCATCTTGTTTTTTCTCCCATGAATAAAAGAAATACAACAGGGGTTTACTGTAGCAGGGTCTAGGGTACTCTGCTCAGATCTTCAGCAGGGTGAGTCAAAGATACATATATTGTTTTTCTTGCTTTGATAGGGGCACATTCTAAAGCCAGCAAAGTTCACGTGTCTCAGTGTGTGTTGCCTCACTGCAGTCTGGCTTTCAGGTTCCGCGATGGCTAAGGGGTTGGTATTATCACTGGCTGTTACCGGAATATTCCTTCCCCGTGTGACATACCTACTGGCTTTCATGATTTGCATATTTATCATCCCTGGACCGTGAGTCCTGTTCTGTTTATTCTTGGACTGAGGGTACAATATTGCTCAATTTGTACTGCCTTGTTTCAACCAATTCACTACTGTATTTCATGAAAGCTCCTGAATACTTTTCACTAAAATTGATAAAGCCTTTATCCCTTTAGGCCTATAAGCCATAATACTTGAAAACAGGCTTTCTAGACCAGGTCTCTGGAGTTTAAAATGTGCATATGTTTTTCTAAGGTAAGAAGATTCATATATATGTGTGTACATACAGACGTATATGCATACATATACTTTTTCTAATTGAAAAATTAAAGGGGTGTGATTTTTCAAGCAAAGCCAATGGCGATCCAGATTATTTTGTTTCTCGGGAATAAGTTTGAATAATCTCTGATTCCTAACCTTATCCTCTTCTATGTACTGAATGCAGAAAATGGTGAATATTTTTATCTTGGTTGCCACCTGTAAAGTGTGCCGTGACAGTCGAATTTAACATTTCCTGCCTGGTTTCTAGAGCACTCGAGCTGGGTGAGACTCTGCCAATGTCTCTTTCAGCTTCCTGTGATTGTACACTTGGCAAGAGAGTCTCAGGTCTTTGAAGAGCTGGCTGGGTGGGAGCCCACAGAGAATGGATTTGGGAGTGCAGGAATGACAACTGGGATTCTACATGAGGAGATGATTTCCAAAGGCCTCCTTTCTCTCACCTTGCCCTGAAATTCTTTGAAAGAGTCTCCAGTTTCCAGGTGAGGAAATTATCTTTCGTTGGTTGCATCTAGTCCTTCTAGACCTTGGATATCCTTTCCTCTATAATAATAGCGTATCTTTACACAGCACTCATTGCATTCCAGACACTAAGTGCCCAGGAGATATATATTCTTCACAACAGCCCATGAAATAGATACTGTTGTTAGCCATGATCTCTTAGGAGTTAGGAGTAACTGAGGCACAGAGAGAGGTTAAGTGACGTTTTCAGGTTCTCACAGTACATAAGGGGCAAAGTTAGGCTGGGAGACCAAGGGCTTGCTCTGCAGACCTCCCCCAACCCTGAAGCTTCTGTGGGAGCTACTGCCACTTCATATCTGCCTGCTGGATGCGGCAGCCCCACTGCCATTGTGCAGTCCCTTCGTGAGGGCACTAGCTCCTTCTGGCTGGAAGCTTGTGCAGGCTGATCTGGAATCCATGCTCTGGTGTGAGGAGCCCTGGAAGGATTAGGGCCTCTCACATGAGAGTCAGCATATGCTGCCTAAGGCAAGGGTCTCCCCAAACAGAGCAAAAGGGAAGCTCCTGGAAAACACAGATGTCCCTGGCACTATGATGACAGGTCACCATGTCTTCCACATAAGAGGAGAAGTTGACTTCTATTAACCTTAACTCTCCTCCACACACACTCAACATCTTCCAATGCGACTGATTTTAATACCAACACACAGGGTTGGCCGTGTGCCACTTCTCTTTTAATGGTGACAAACTGGGAGCAAGTTGTTGATGTCATTTTGCTGTTCTTACCAGTGAGGGTCCCCAACTGAAAGGTAGAATGTGACAGAATTGGGATTCAAACCCAGAATGTCTGGCCTCAGAAGCTGGCTCTGTCCTCTGTGCCACAGAGAGGGCCTCTGGCATCCCCTCTACCCTCCCTCGCCTGAGGAAATACAGGCTCACCGTGAGTCTCTACCACAGGCAAACCAAAAAGGGCATTTTCCTTTTTCAGCTCCCTAGTTACTGTCTCCAGAAATTTCCCTTTGATTTACTATGTCAATATGTTATTAATATCATCAATTGCATGGAGTGCATTATGTCTCCCTGGTCGTAAAGAGCCAAATTGCAGCCATTAGCTGTTCATTAAAAATTCCCTAATGAAGTTTATCAGCACTTTTACATATTTAATACCTAGAATAAAAATGCATCATAAATTCAGTGAAAGTGGTGAGGAATAGATTATACTCATATAGAGCTCAGGTTAAATCGTAGGATAGAAAGTAAATAGGTTTAGTTCATTAGGTTAAAACAAAATCCGTGTTGTAAGGAAAGGCTTTGGAATCAGCATCAGTGTTGATTTCGAGCACCCAGTGATTCCTCGTCCCTTGCACTTTCCTTGGTTGAAGCAGTGGACGTTGTGACATCCCCAGTGGCAGGTAGAATAATGAATGTCCACTCCTTGAGCGCCCCCAAGATGTCCACACACAAGCTCATCTCTGAAACCTGTGAAAATGTGACCTCACATGACAAGAAGGACTTTGCAGATGCCATTCGCTTCAGGATCCTGAGATGGGGAAAGCATTCTGCGTTATCCAGGTTGGTCCAATAAAATCAAAGGGGTTCTTATAAGGCATAGAGGGAGGAAGGTCAGGACCAGAGAAAGAGATGTGATAATGGGAGCAGAGGTGGGAATGATGCTGCCATGAGTGGAGGAACGTAGGCAGGCTCTGCAGCTGGAAAAGGTCAGGAAAGGGATTCTCACCTGGAGCCTCCGGAAAGAACTCAGCCAGGCCAATACCTTGATGTTAGCCCTGTGTGACTCATTTCAGACTTCTGTCCTCCACATCTGTGAGATAATACATTTGTAAGCTACTACCCCGGGGGCATTTTTACAGCAGCCCTCTTGAGTGTAACTTCTCTAAGAGCTGGGTCTGGGCTTCTCTCATTAATGTCTATAAATTGCTGGCCAAGCATAGTGCGAGGACTGTAACAGGCATCATAACATATACATTGAATGAGTAAACAAATGAGAGAATGAATAGATTCTGGCTAAAAATATTTTAAGCACTCCTAACAGTATACCCCACTAACTAACAAAAATGGCCTGACTTGGCACAGTGGAAAGGTGGCCACATTCAGATATACACCTAGGCACTGAGATTCTATCCTCTGAATGTTGGGATTATACTCCCCTTCACTCTGGGCAAATTTGGAGTAATTTTCCATGGCGTGCCCATCACACACTTTGCTAATCAATTACAAAATTTGCAGTGAGTCTGTAAAAGATTTCAGAATCTACTCTATGCAGATAAATCAGAAACTATTTCTCAGCTTTCTCTAGAGGGATCAACTATAGCTGAATCTTAGGGACTGTGATCATTAAGCCCCCAGATAGAAAAAAGAATGGCCTTTAGGTATTTCATGGTTTCCTTTTTTTTGGTAGTTTTTGTCCGGGGCTGGGTTTGAACCTGCCATCTCTGGTTTATGGGGCCAGCGCCCTACTCCTTTGAGCCACAGCACCGCCCCTCATGTTTTACTTTAAAAAAAAAATTAATCACTATGTGTACATAGCAGTTGTATATATTTTTGGGATACATGTGATGTTTTGACATGGGCATGCAATGTGTAATGGTCAAATCAGGGTGATTGGGGTATCCATCACCTCAAGCCCTTATCATGTCTTTGTGTCCATTGCAAATGTAGTCTTTTCGTTATTTTAAAATGTACAATAAATGATTGTTATCTATTTTCACCCTATTGTGCTACCGTATACTAGACCTTATTCATTCTGTTTTTGTACCCATTGACCATCTCACTTTCTCCCCCTCCCCCTGCTATCTTCCCAGCCTCTGGGAACCATCATTCTATTGTCCACGGGCATTTCTGTTATTTTGTGGCTTCCCGCAGGTGGAGGCATTTTGACAAATGTAGTTCTCACTCACCCCAAGCAACTCTGCACTTCTGGAGCGTGTAACCAATCCCTTAAGTCTAATAACCCCCAGTGCTTCTAGAGAACCCTTGTAGAGATGGTGGTTACTCTAGAGAGTAGAGCACCTCGTCTTTCCCCCTATATTCCCACTTTATTAATTCATACAGAAACCATCCCAGAAAAGAAACAGTCCCTTTAAATTAAACATAAAGATGCAGAGCACACATAGAATGAGCAAGGCATTAAAATGGAGCATGTCGATCCAGGCAATCAAAAATGCAAAACAGATAAGAAAGACCCAGGAGCAGCTGTCCCAAGAACAAATCCCCAAGCTGCAGAAGCGGTAGGTTGGGGAGAAACAGGAAACCCTGGACCAAGCCGCAGGAAATTAGCCCAGCCCGTGGGCCTCGAGGCAAAAGGCACCTGCTTGGCTGGGCACCATCCTGAGGAGTCATTGTCTGCGAGATGTATCTTTACAAATTATCTTTAAAGGAAAACCTTGTTAGGAATGTATGATGTGGGGAATACATCACTTAGCTGTCATTTTCATTCCTGAAAGTTAAAGGAAGACAGCAGAAGTCTGGATCAATCTAGAATAAGAGCTTTGTGCTTTCTCCAAAGCCATTTATAAGAAAAGGGACCCTGAGTGTAACTGGCAGAGTCTTGAACCCACTCTCAAGCACTGAAGTGGATGAGGGGAATGGGAACTGCACAGACCAAGTCCAACATCTGGGCATTCACTGGCCCTTCTCCCCAGGATTTCACTTACCGTGGGTCTGTGGCGCTGCTCAGGAAGAGAAGAATCCCTGATGTGACCCTATTTGTAGTTCAAACCTCCACTCCCATCACCTACTGAAGTTTTTCTTCCTGTGTGTGTATTTAATCCTTGTTTTGGCATGGGTTCAATTTACAAGGAGGAGACGATAAATCAGAAACCCACAGTGTTAGAGATCGTACCCCGTCCCCCAACACGTCCCTCGTCAAAGGCCGCTGGTGGACGGTCAGATAAAATCCTAAGTTTCTGTGGTGACCCGGGCTGGCTTGGCTCTAACCCGGCTGTGTCCTTCCACTTTGTATAGTACTTTTTTTATTTTTTCTGTTTCCCTTCTTAAAAATCCAGTTATGTCTAAAATAGTTATTATTTTTTCAATGTTCATCTTCAAAATAGTTTTCCCGGTGGTGACAGACTAATTATCATCTTGGAACTCTATTTTGTGACAGTGAACTCCAGTGTGCTGGAATGTAGGATGGAGGGAGACAGAGGGATTTGCTTCTGATTTCTGGCCCTCCTGGTGCTCAGGGTGCCTCCGTGGGGTCTCTCCCCAGGCCCCCTGCTGTAGCTGAGGGTGAGGTGACTTCTAAGCAGGGTTCACCTGTGGCAGCCCCTTCTCATGCGTTCCTCAGCCTTGAGCCAGATTTGGGGTTTCCAGCCTGTAGACTGTCAGCCAGGGCTCACTGCATCCAGAAAGGTATCTGGGAAGAGAAATTTCTGCCCAGGTCAGTTTGAGGGGGAGGCGGATGAGTCAACCGCAGTTTCTCATCAGTGCTTCCCGGAGAGGGAACGTGTGCAGCCTCCTGAAATGGGGAGATGGTAAAAAGCCTTTACTATTATAAGCTTTATGCATTTTGCAAAACCTTTGAACCAGGAATTCTACGTCTAGGAAATTACCCTGGAAAATAATTAGGGCAGTGATAAATCACAGTATCCAAAAGGATGCTTATCCCAGTAGTATTAATAATAGTGACATGTACAAAGGAGCTTACACGTCCAATGACAGTGAAATCGGGAAATGTAGTCTAGCCATACATGAGAATACAAGGACACTGAAAAATGATGCTGAAAAAATGAACTGAAAGACGGAGAAATAGCAATTATGTACGCTTAAAATTAAATTAAGTAACAGTGGAACACACATACTATGACTTAAAAATCTATACTGACTTGAATGTATTTTTGAATGAAATAGAGAGTGCTCTTCATACATCATTTTGATTAGTGCTTTAATCTTAAAATTGTACTGGACCAGCATAATGGGTTTAGAAAAAAAAAAAAAAAAGAATGGCTAAAGCTATATGTCATTCCTGACTATAGCAAGGACACTTCCCTCGTTCCTTAAAAATTGATTTAAATGTAATTATAGACTTGTAGAAAGTTGCAAATAAACAGAGAGGTCTCATGTGACCTTCTCCCAGCCTGCCCCAGTATCAGGATCTGTATTTTAACATGTATAATATGTAGCATCAAAATCAGGAAACTGACATTGGGCCGATCCACACTTTATTCAGATCTCACAAGTTAAACAGGCAGTCGTGCGCGCACCCTATGTGTGTATATGTGTGTTTTTGTGTTTGTGCCTAGAGTTTTATCACATGTGTTTTCATGTAGCCACCACCACCACAGGCACTGTATCAAACTGCACTTTGTGAGCAAGCTCCCTCATGCCAGCCCTGAGGCTCTAACCCAATTGCCCCTCTATTTCTAACCCCTGGCAGCCACTAATCCTTGTCTTTATGTGACTTCACAAGTATTATATAAATGGGGTTCTGTGTCACCAGCCCCTGTTGGCCTGAATGGCCATTCCCTGCAGGGCGCTGCTGGTCAGGCCCTACCAAGGCCGGATGAACCCACGTGCTGACATCTGGAGACTGTTGATTCACTTCCACGGCTACTGTCGCAGATACCTGGGGGAACTGGCCTCCATGGTACCAGTCAGGGGCCAGGGCACTCTGTGCACCCAGTGAAGTGTTGACTAGCTATACAGAATAAAATTTTAGTCCAGAATAAAAGTGCTTTGAAGATATAACCACTTTAAGATAGGAAGATACTGTGTAACGTTGTAACCTAGGGTGCGGGGGGATCTGTTTGACGTGTACTATGATAAGTAATAAGGTTGCTGATGTTTACTTTTACTGTGACCATATAAAGTAACAAAGGGGAAGAGGGGGCAGAATAGCTTTTTGAGATATCCTCGCTGTTCTTTGGAATTGCTGACTTTTCTGTAAATAAAAGTGAAACTGTCGCTCTCTCATCCGCTTCTCAGTTGATTAGCTTGGGTGACAGGTGGATGGACCCCTTAGGCCGCCAACATGTGCACTATCTACCCTTTGGAAACTGGTTATTCTAATCCAGAAAATTTCTTTCTTTTTTCTTTTTATTGAATGATAGCTGTGTACATTAATGCGTTCATGGGGTACAGTGTGGTGTTTTCATATACAATTTGAAATATTTTCATCAAACTGGTTAACATAGTCTTTATGTCATTTTTCTATGTATTGTGTTAAGACGTTTATATTCTACTCTTAGAAAGATTCACTTGTACCCTTGTAAGATAAACCACAGAAGTGATCCCTCCACTCATCCACCCTCCCTTCCCCCTCCCCCAGAAAATATCCATGATGTTCACTCAAGTTGTTGAGTGTGGCATTCATTCTTTTTTATTTCTAAATTGTGCTCTATGTATAATGTTTCTGTATCACTGTTTGCATAGCCATTCACCTCTTAAAGGATGTCTGGGTAGTTGAAGTTTGGGGCTGTTACCAATAAAGCTGCCATGAACATTCACGTACCAGTTTTTGCACAGAAGTCAATTCGCATTTCCTCGGAACAGATGCCCAAGAAAGCCATTGCAGGGTTGTGTGGTAACTCTCTTTTGGTTTTAAAATAAACTGCCCAAACTATTTTCCAGAGTGAGTGTACCATTTTACATTTCCACCAGTAATGGATGAGTGATCCAGAAATCTAGTTTCTCTACGCTCTCATCAGAATTTAGTTTTCAGTATGTTTCTTTAAAGTGTATGTTTTTATAAGAAAAATGAAAATGAAGACTGAAACAACATCCTCTAAGAAATGGCTAGGCCAGAGAGTGGTGGGGTTGGTAGTTTGCCACGTTTTTTTGTTTCTTTTCCCCTAGATTTTCTATCATGAATATATAGTATATTGCTTTTGTACTTTGGGGGAAAAGAGGGTTAGTTTTATTCAAGAAAGCATTGGGATCTTACTGCCTCCATTCATGAAGATCAGCCTTGGTAGTCAAGGGTCTTGACAGATTGAAAGGTGCATGTTTGTGTCAGTTTATGTAGCAAGGATCCTTCCCAGCTTATCTATTTGAAAATAAATGATCTTGAATTTGCACCCTATTAATTATAATATATCTATGTTTTACTGTTGCTGTGGGTAAAAATAATTTTAACTTAACCAATCCAACTAAGTAAAACAGTACAATTTAGATTGGCACACACTGGTAGTTACAAAGGATTACAACCAAAAGATGCTTTGAAAGCCACAATTTTTAACTGGCAGATGAAGGGAAAACCATTAGCTGGTGGCATTCTGAAGATGAGCTTTCTGAAAGAATCTGTTTATGTACATTCTGGAATTTAGGGATCAATCTGAATGTAATGTTCTTTCCAAAAAGCACAATTTAGCCCAAAGGGATACGTTGTTTAAGAGATTGTTTAATGCTGGTTTTGCCACTGAAGCTTAGTATTTTAATCTATTTTATCCAGAAACAAAGATTATAAATTGCATTCCTCATTATATTTCACTCTACCCAATGGAAGTCATTTGAAACCACATAATTTTTTCTTGCTAATAAGCAATATCATTAATTAGAACTGTGGAAAGAGCCTACTTGTTAATATGAAAACTTTTAGCACTCCTGGGAAGTTGGCTGTCACTGATTATGGCCTCATAAATGAAAGACTGACCTCTTAACACATGAGTCCCAGGCTACCATTGCCTGCAGAAAAAATCAGGCATCATCTGTGAGTTTGGGATTTTCTTTATCCATAATTTTTCTCCTTTTCTTATTCTAGGATCTCACAAAATCTACCTGGAGAAAATCTTTTAAGCTGTTGGCTTTTGGCCAGCAGCCCTGCTGGCACAAAATTAATTAACAGGAGACCCCAAAATGCTCCACCTCTGCCATCTGAGGGCAAGGAGAAATGCCAGGCATCCCAGCTGCACTTTCAAGTTTTCTTTCTTTCAAGAATTCAACTGCCTTGTCATCTTTCTACACAGCAAGTTGGATGGAAGATGCATCAATGTCGCCACTATTTTGAGTTTTCTCTGCAAAGAGCCCACTCGCCCTTTGTGAAAGCTGGAGAAAAAGACCTTTATACTCTTTGGCTCTGTAGCTTCCTGGGGCTTAGTAAGACAGGCTCACATTTTCCTTCGTGTGGAATTCAATCCACAGTAATACATAGGAGAAGAAATAAGGCCCATCACTGCCATCGGAATCTTCCCTCCCCTTGTCTCCTGACCTATTTTGTCGTGTGGATAGGAGCAGAATGGATATTTAGTCTGGTAAATGTTGTGCCCTAAGCGTGGCCACAGAGTCAGTTATCCGGAAGGTTCTTTTGTTGAGAGCATCCCTTGGGAAAAGTGGGGCCATGGTTTCCTGGGTCCCACCACCTTGTGAATTGAGCTGGCTTTCTCCAGGAAAACAGAAACAAACCTAAAAGGGATAAAAGACACACAGAGTCACACTGTGTCCCTCTTGGCTTCTAGTAGAAATAGTTGGTATGGACATCCTTGTTTTTAATCAGCAGTTGAACATGGAGGAACACAGGCCTTCCCCTTAATCCTGCAGGATGTGTGAGTATACCAGGGCCCCAGGACTCCCCTCAGGAGGTGTTCCCTCCCTGTGCCTTGCTGCTGTCCTTGTATGTAAAATATGAATAGGAAAAATATCCACCCCTCTTAACTCTTGGGAGGGGTACACGAGATGATGCATGTAACGTGTTCTACACAGGGCCTGAAGTCTACTCTGTAGCAGTGATAGTGTTGCTAATACTCTAGCACTAGTAGAGTACTAAAGGATATCTCCTACATCGTACTAGTGCTGAGTAAATGCTAGGCTTTCATGTTATTCTTGCAGTAACACTGGTTCCTAATATAGCAACTGTCCCATTGTACTACAGAAAAATAATTCTTTATTTGGGCCTGTTTGTACTTGCCTTTTGCATCGTGGGGCATCAGAAAATATTCCCATGGATATAAGTTTGCATTTGCATCTGAATCGGGAGTCACTGTGGATTTTTTCCTGGTCCATTCTAACCCCTTGGAGCATATACAGAGGAATCATTGTATGTTTCAGGACCTATTAATAGCAAGGCACCAGGCACACCGCGGACTCTCAGTGAAGGTTTGAAGAAGATCACATCTTTGATGTGCATCTGTTTTCTCTACCTGTGAATTTACCAGGATCTGCCTTGGCAGACACAGATGAAACAGAGAAACTGTCTGCAGCTTCAGTGAGTTTGGAGACATTCTGGTATTGAGTCTTGGAATTCAAAAGAATCAGGAACATTGCAAAGAGTGGATTAATCAAGAAAAATAGACTTTATCCCTGAGGAAAACCTTTCTGTAAATGACGCTACCTAAAACCTCAGCAGATCTTGGGTGATTTTTAAATCCTCTGAAGGGTGTGTGCAGGTGTGACAGTTTGCCTGTTAGCATGCGTGTGTTTGTGGGAGTGTGTGTCTTGGGTGTGGGGAGAGGAGTCAGAGCAGGGAAGGCAGCAAGTTTGTTTATAAGTTCGCCTAACGTATCTCTTCCTTCCTTCCTTTTTTTTTTTTTAATTAAATCATAGCTGTGTACATTAATGTAATCATGGGGTACAATGTAGTGGTTTTATATACAATTTGAAATGCTTTCATCAAGCTGGTTAACATAGCCTTCACGGCATTTTCTTATTTATTGTGTAGACATTTATATTCTACACCTAGTAAATTTCACATGTGCCCTTCTAAGATGCCCTGTTGGTGTGGTCCCACCTGTTACCCTCCCTCCACCCATCCTCCCCGCTCCCCTCCCTCTCTCCTTGTCCCTTCTTCTTGGGCTATAATTGGCTCATAGCTTTCATAAGGAAGCTATAAGTTGGTTTCGTAGTAAGACTGAGTATACTAAGGTATTTCAACTCCACCACCCTTCCAGGTTTTCCATCCTGGTCTTTGGGAATAGGGAAGTTACACATCCTCCCAGCATCAAAAATAGGAGAGCCAATAAATAGAAGATTTATGAGTCGCTAGCCTCAGGATGGGAACTCCTGGGAACACCTGCCTACCGGTTCCAGCCCTGGCAGCATCTGTAGTACCCAGAATAGCATGGAGCTCGGAGTATGTGCTTAGTAAATTCTTGCTGACATACTGAGTTAATTAAACCCAACTGCTTTCTAAACTTGTCTACATTGATGTTCCTCAAGCACTTTGAAGTCAGTATCTTGTGCATGCACTCCCATTGTTCATGGCAAAACCTATTTTGAAACAGTTGCATATGGTTAGAAAAGTGTCAACCTATATGTCTGCCTTGGAGTGACCCCTGGGGAAAGGTATGTTGGTTTAAACACTCTTGATAGCTTGGAAGCAGGGATTAGTGTGGACTAGCTGAGAAATTTTTTCCTGTGGAGATGTTTATAAGGAAATTAATATGTGTCCTAGTCCTGGTGTGAGTCCATATACTCTCTACATTAATATAGACTGAGAAATGTAAGTAACAAGATCTTTCTTGAGAGATGTTGCTTTGTCCTTAGAATGCAAAATTAGAATAAAAGAGACATGGTTGTGAATAATTATTTTTGTTTAGATTAGATACGGTATGTCAAAGTAGTATGAACCTGTACCAAAGAATCCCAATTTCATATTCTTTTCCACCCTTTTAATCTTCTATTTATTGACTCTCCTGTTTTTTTTAATATAAAGAAAAAGGACCACACACTTTTTAGATGTTTTGGTGAGTTGCCAGGCATGAGCTAAAATAATTTTAAGAATTATAGCCATGATGGTTAATTTTATGTGTCAATTAACTCGGTTAAGGGATACCCAGATGGCTGGTGGAACAATTATTTCTGAAGATGTTTCTGGAAGAGATTGACATTAGTATCAAGAAACAGAGTCAAGAGCCTTTGAGGGCCCAAATAGAGCATAAAGGTGGAAGAAGGGCAAAATCTTTTCTCATTCCTCTTGAGCTGAAGCATCCATCTTCTTCTGCTCTTGAACAGTGAAGTTTCTGGTTCTTAGATCTTTGCACTGTGGGACTTAAACCAGCAGCCCTCCCATGCCCACACCCACCCCATTCTCAGGCCTTTGGCTTCAGACTGAATTATACTCTCAGCTTTCCTGATTTCTCAGCCTGCGATGAGACTTCTCAGCCTCCAAAATTGCACGAACCAATTCCCATAATAAATCTCCTCTTAAATATTCATATATAGCCTACTGGTTCTGTTTCTCTGGAGAACCCCGTCTAATACATACAATAGTCAAGATATAATATTGGACACAGCTCTGGGTAAGGCACCTTAGTAAATTTATTGAGGCTATTTTGCCATAATAATTTCCCCATAGTATGAGGGTTATGACGGCTCACATTTTATCCCAATAAACTATATAATGTTTCAGTTGCATCATCTATAGTAAATATTGATTTGGGCATCACTGTTATTGCTCATCTGTGCTTCCTTAGCACAGATTTCCATAGACAACTTTACAGGTCGCTAAGCAAAAAGTTGCAAGACTTTCGTCCTTTGGTGAAGAGTAACATGCTTGCTAAGAAGCTACATATAACACATTTTCATAGGTTAGGAAGTTCTCTTTATACCAGGAAGCAGAATGGAAATGGAGGAGAAATGGGGTTCTGAAGTCAGAAGGAGCTGAGCGGAAATCCCACCTTTTCCACTTGATATTTGGGTGATCATGGACAGCTTAGTTGACCTTCTTAAACCACAGTTTTGCTATCTGTAAATGGGGATCATGGTAGGCTGTACTTCTTAAGGTTGCTATAATGATTAGGAAAAACAGTACTTCTGAAATTCTTAGCAGTGATGACTGGCATATATTGATGTACATTATTAATAATGTTAGTTCTTATGATTATAGTTATTATTGGGTTTAGACCCGTGAGGCTTTGCTTGCATTTTGAGGCAGACCCCACTTCCATATGGAGATGTTGCCCATTAGAATAGGCCGCTTTGTAAACAGCTCCTTGGCAACTCTGTTCAAGAATGCATGTTGCTACAGGCTCTGTTACTTGTTAGTAATCCTTGCCAGTTCGGTGAGGCTATAATGAATCAAAAACCACACTTCAATCTTGGTTGTTGGATCTTCAATATCTCGGAGTGATTGAGTTTCAAATAAGTTCATTTTTTAAATTGGCCCCGGGTGGAAGTGTTTCCTTTCGTGTTCTTTGGTAGCCACATTTCTGCTTAAGCAAATGAAGGGATTTTCTGAAAGAGCCTGGGGTGAAACACGGACTTAAAGGGACCTGCTTAAGCCTCTGGCCTGAAACGACAACAAAGACAACAACAAAACAGATAATTTACCCGAAACAGCAATTAGTGGAACACCAACAATAAATTCACAAAGGACAAAAAGATGAAGAGCAAATGAGGTCAGCCCTACAACTGTTGGAAATCTCACCCAAAACGATTGCATTGAACTATGTAAGTTCAAAGGGATCCAGAGTTAAAGTAAACTAACATAGCAAAGGCAGTTATACTTTAAAACAATGGGCAATAAAATTTCCACGCAATTCTGGGAATATAAACCAGGAGCAAATCAAATTTCAGAGAGCAGAGGCTGCAAATGAAAATCACTTTATCATATTCCAAAGGATTTCCTCATATATCCCCATGGAACGGCAATGATTTGTTTGCCAATATGACAATATGCTCTCTTACCTCACTTAGGAGGATGAAAATCAACCTGGTTAACTTGATAATCTTTCTTTTGTCTTGTTGCTAATATTATTGTCAATATCGATGGGGACCACACAGGACCAGATGAAATCTAAAAGATGTATCAAATGCCAAACTTGAACAATAGTGTATCATAATATTAATGATATTGATGTTAATAATTAATAATGTAAACACTAATTCCATACTGCCACGGTAAGATGTAACACTTAGCTGCTTTTGGCAGCTAAGTTTCCATACTCAGTAAAAGAGAGTGCTACATAAAATGTAATTGCTTTGAGTGAGTTTCTATTTCAAGCGAGAATAAAATTTCTCTGAAAGTAAGAAGTCGGTATTGTTCTAATTCATGTTCTCTATTCACCCTTTGAACTTCAAGCCCTGGTCTAAGTCCAGGTAATACTTGAATTAAACTGATTCAAGGTATTTGGCTTAGTAACACACACAGGAAGGCAAACTTGGTGAGAGGCCGTCAGTTACTTCATTTTTTCAATAGAGAGTCTGACTCCTTTACTTGGAAAGAGACAAAGAAGAAATACGGGACTTTTGCTTCTGTCCATGATGAATTAACGGTTGGCAGACTAGCCCTCCCTTCGAGAATCTGTTATGAAAAATATGAACAAGGTGGATGAAGTTTGAGTTGTCAATAAAGAGTGCTCCAGGAAGTTAATGCTTACAGATATTCTATTATTAGTGCACTTTTACATTAGCTCTTTGCTAATAGATTCCCAAGGGAAAATTCATGGAGTCCTAAAAACAATCCTCTCCTATTTTACTGGGGAGTAGACAAGCAAATACATCAAGAAAGCAAGCAGGACTTGAAAAATGAATCTCATTTCAGTCTGTTTTCCCAGTAAATTTCAGAAGGCTTCTGCATTCTATCTCAATGTAGTCACCTGCATCCTCCAAGGACACACATTTACTATAGTCCTGACAGGTTCGGGTCTTGAGCTTGGGGAAATTTAAAATGATGCCCACCCAGTTCATATAAAAGACACCCAGGCTATCAGCTGCCTTTATATTTGCCCTATTACTTCTTACCTTCCCTCTTTCCCTGGTCCTGAATCATCTAGGTAGGAAAGCAAAACACAATTTCTTTCCCTAGCAAATGTCACCGCAGTCCTAGGGGGCAGTATGTTGAGAACATTGTTAGTGAAATGTATCACGCAGGCTTCACGCTTAGAGTAAATGTTTTAGCTTATAATTTTTCATTACTAAATAATAGCTCACTCCAAGAATCCCTTAGCAACTTCTCTCAGGCCATCTTGGAGGAACTTAAGCTCCCAGTCCTGGCTCACAAATTCACAGTTCTGTTTGGTGGCTTTCCTGGGAAGCTCCCCAGACGGTGCGCTTATGTTCCAGAAACAAACTGACATTTCCATGGAGGAGATTTCAAAACCAGCCCTTGGCTACAGAGGGTCTTCATGGGCGCTGGGAAAGGAGGTCTCTGTATGGGTAGGACAAAGTCAGCCTCTGACCTTTGACATCACTCCTGGATGGGCAACAATGCTTTATTTAATAATCAGGGAGTAAATTATTAAAATTCATTTAATTAACTAAATGTACTTAATAATCACTTTGGATTTACAAAAAAGTTGCCAAGATAGTATAGAATTTGCAGACCCCGTACTGGGTTTCCCTTGTTATCAACATCTTCCATTTCTGGGTCATACATGGTGGCCATAAAGTTTGTGTGCAATTTTAAATATGAACTTTACGGCCACCCTGTATTTGTCACAACGAATGAATCAACACTGTTGTATTATTGTGAACAACAGTCAATGCTTTAGTCACATTTTCTTAGTTTTTACCCCATGTCCTTTTTGTATCCCAAGATCCAGGAGACGACATTGTGTTTAGTCATCATGTTTCCTTAGAATCTGCTTAGCTGTATCAGAATGTTTATTGCAGCCCAGTTCATAATTGCCAGGTCATGGAAGAAGCCCAAGTGCCCATTGATCCACGAATGGATCAACACACTGTGGTATATGTACACCATGGAATACTATGCAGCCATAAAGAAAGATGGAGACTTTACGTCCTTCATGCTCACATGGATGGAGCTGGAAAATGTTCTTCTTAGCAAAGTATCACAGGAATGGAAGAAGGGAGAATGGAGGGTGATTGGAGGGATCACTTCTATGGTTTATCTTACAAGGGTACAAGTGAATCTTTCTAAGAGTAGAATATGATTGTCTTAACACAATGACTAAGAAAATGACATGAAGGCTATGTTAACCAGTTTGATGAAAATATTTCAAATTATATATGAAAACACCACACTGTATCCTAGAATTGCATTAATGTACATAGTTATCATTTAATAAAAAAAAAAAGGGAAAAAAAAAAGGATCTTCTTAGCTGAGCCCGTTTCTCAGACTTGGTCTTGAATTCTGTCCACTACTGAGTTTTTCTGATGATCTTAACTGTTTGAGGAGTACGGTGGCTATTTTATAAAGCACCCTTCTGTTTGGGTCCTGTTTGATTTTTTTTCTCATGGTTAGATAATGGAGTTATTTTGTGTTTGTTTGGTGTTGGGTTTTGTAAAAAAAAAACTTTGAGATAAATGTCATAGACCATTGCAAGAAATGAGGCACAGGGATTTCTTCATCCCTCTGCCAAGTGCCCGCAAAGGTAACACTTGTAAAACCACAGCATAATACTGTGTCCCCGCCAGCATGCTGACATTAGGATAATTCATAGTTGTTATTTAGATTTCAGCAGTTTGGCAGGCACTTGTGTGTGTGCCTGTGTGTGTGCACACAAGTGTAGAAGTGTCTGCACCTTCCTCACCTGCCTTGGTTCCTGTCTCCTCTAACAAGTCAAAGTGCTGAGTTTCAACACCACAAAGCTCTCCCTTCCTTCACAATTCCCCCTTTCCCTAATCCTGACAGCCACTCCTTTTTTAAAAATTGTTTTTCAGCCCCCAAACATGACATACATGGAATCACAAAATATCTGGCTTTTTGATGTCGGATCTTTTCTCCCACGCAATATAATCCCCTGGAGATTCATCCAAGTCGTCCTCCATATCAATGTGCTGTTTCTTTTTAATTTGCTGAGTGGTCTCACGTGGCATGGATGCACTACCTTTTGTGTAACCCTCCGCCTGTTAGAACACAGCCGGGCCAGTTCTCATTTTTGGCTATGACAAAGTTGCTATGAACACAACTTTACAATTGTTGAGTCTTTCCTTGGCTGGTAGTAACAACAACAAAAAAAGCCTCCAAATTGAACAAAACTCCTTTTCTCGGATGGCTTTCTTTTCAATTGCCAGGAAATAAACAAGAAGTTTTGGATGGACATCATTTTTCATGAAAAACTCTTGTCTCCCCCAAATCTTATCATTATAAACTGTTCCTCAGATATATAAAGTAATTATTTTTGAAGATTTGGACTTTAATAGCTTTTTTTCCAGTTTCTTTCCTCAAGACTGTTACTCTATCCAAGTGCAGTACTGTCAAAGAAAAATGTGAGCGCCGTTTCTCACGCGTCTTCTGAGAACTGGAACGGTGATGAAGGGAGGAAATCGATCCGTGTGATGGTTGTTCCTCATCCCTGCCACGGTGCTGGTGGGCACATTATTTACCTCTGGTGGTGAAAATTGGGTTATAAGGGCTGGGAGAGAGAGAGAAAAAAAAAGAATTCGGGTGGTGAAATATCTCTCTACACTCACAGCTAAATGCCTTTCTAGGCATCTTAACTGTATAGTTTCAGGAGATGGGGTACAATTTGAAGCTGGAATACCTTTTCTGTTGTTCTTGTATATTTATTTTTTCCTTAACTATCTTAATTTTCACTAAAGCCATATTATATTTTCTCTCTCACTTATAAGCCTCTCCAGAAAAACCATGAAGACAAATCTTGAAATTAATGTATGGAGAGATAATAGTTTTCCACACAACCTGTCACTAGTCCTGTGACTTTAGCCTCAGACTTTCAACCTGTTGCCTGGAGGCAAATTATTCCCATAGCCCCTTTGGTAAGGAAGACAACATTGCCTTGGAGACAAATTTAAATATTTGAAGGCAGGGGCAGGGTGAGCTGATAGGAGTCACCAAGGAGAACATAAAGGTTCTGTCGTTACTGGCACCGGCATGAGTGACAAGTGATCACAGCCCAGGTAGTTGGAGTGTCCTGTCCTGGATAGCCAGCTTGATCAATGCTCAGCCCAGAGTAAGGTGGCACCCACCGTGCACCCAACTCTACGTTGTGTGTGTTTGATACTAGGGGGTGGAATTAATAAAAAACGAAAACAAAAACAAGCTACCATCTGGGAAGCTTGTAGTTTTGCTGGGAAAGCGAGACGTACATAGCACACGGAGGATGTCGACAGGAAATAAGTGTTAGATTGTGTGGCGTAGACAGTGTCTGTCCCTGTTGGGGGAGCCAGCTGGTCCAGGGAGGAGGTGGGACAGATTGGCCCCTTTGAGAATGGGGTCTCTACAGGTTCTCAGTTGGGCCACTGTGGGCGGAAGCAGCAGTGGCACGGAGGGAAGACTGGGAACGGCAGCTCCTTCAACTGGGCAGCTTGAGTTGGCCGTAGAGAGAGGCAGGCAGAGAGCACAAGAGTGGCCAGATGTGGTTAGGGACAGGGAGATTCACCCCCCAACCTGACATGAGTCAATGACTAACTTAGAGCATGTTAGAACTTGTAAATCCCCCTCACAATTTCTACCTCTCTGATGCTTACTAATTAAGTAGCATTATTCCACTTTACACAGGAGCAAAATGGTCCAGAGGTCACTTGGGGACTGGGTAACTGAGCAGGGCCCTGACTCAGCAGTGGGCGAGAGCTCAGACCCCACAGTCAGACCCCCCACGTCTGAATTCCAGCCCTGCCACACACCAGCTTGGGGGGCCCAGAAGGATTTCAGACTCTCTGTGCCTCAGTTTCCTCCTCTGTAAAATGAGGATGATAATAACTCCCACGGCCATGCCTGACTCTCACACTCAATGGGATGAAACTCCTGACTTTGCACCCTTGTGAATGGAGTGTGGAATGTACATAAATGCTAGTAGGATGTCCTTTCTGTGTCAGTGATAATCATTCCTAGCTGATAAGATACCTCATAATCCCGTTATCCTTTCCTCCCATCTTCTCCCAGACACACATGCACACGCACCTGTACCTCTGGCTAGTTTAAGGAACATCTACTTGCCAGTTTCTGCCCTTGGTTTTCTTTTATATTAAATGGTGGAGAAACATTCTCAGGATGGGGTTTTTGTTTTCTTGCTGCGACGGCAGATGACAGCCTGTAGGGACCCCCAGTGGGCCCCACAAACCTCAGTGCCAGGAGTAAAGTCCCTGCTGCAATAAAGGAATCAGAGAACAGAGAAAACCTCAAGAGGTGCAGCAATTAGGGCACAAGTACGTGCTCACAGGTGCTGGGCTTTGAAGAGGCCCTTGTGTTCCCTGACAGGGCACACAACCCGGTCCTTCACGTGGTGCAGCCTGTGCTGCGGACGGATCACCAGGGTCAGTGCTGACGTCTGTGCAGTCCGGAGACTCAGCCAGGGCTAGGTAGCCACTCCTCACACCCTGACCCTTCACAGCTGAGTCAGGCCCAGGACAGCCAGAGCCTCTAGGGCAGTGGTTCTCAACCTTCCTGATGCCTCCTAATGTTGCGACCCTTTCATACAGTTCCTCATGTTGTGGTGACCCCCAACCATAAAATTATGTTCCTTGCTACTTCATAACTGTAATTTTGCTATTGTTATGAATCATAATGTAAATATCTGATATGCAGGATGCATTTTCATTGTTACAAAGGGGTCGTGACCCACAGGTTGAGAACTGCTGCTCTAGGGTCTGGAACATTCCCAGCAAGTTAATCCTGTGTAAACACATCTCTCCCTTAATCTTAGCACAGGTGACAGCCCTTCCCTAACTGCAGAGCCCTTTGGTCCTATAATTATTCACACGGGGCAGCTGGAGAAGGTTCACCCTGTGAACCAGCCACCTGTGTGACGAGTGGGAAGGAAACTGGTGGGGGCGGGGGTGTGGGGAAAGAGGGGAGAAGACGGGAGGACGCAGGCCAGGTGCTGTCAGACAGCGTCATCCCTAAGATGGCGGGGTGGAGACAGGCAGGCAAAGGTCTCCTGCCCAGGCGACACCCATTGCCTCTTGCAGGCTGGTTTTTAGGTTCTGAAGTCAGTTCTGCCAGGACATGGGTGCCAAACTCCAGGTGGAGTGATTTATTTCCACACATGAGGGACAGAGAGAATATATCTGTGTGTACGTGTAGGAGAATGGAAGTTTCCAGCACACCTGAAGCCCTGTATGATGATGTAAGAGGGGTCTTCCATGACTTTCACATTACCCCCAGCTCCAATTCTTACAAAAATAGAACATTTCGGAGATCTCAGAGATCTGTAAAGATTATCTACTCCCAACACAGCCTCTCAAAAATATATACCTCTTTGATAATAGGTATTGTTCTCAAGCATTTTTTAAATTCAAACATTATGGAACTTGATTAAAGGACATCACATGTTTTTGATGAAGGCCTTATGTCCTTATGGAGCTTGTTTTCTCTTTAATTTTTTCTACCATCATGAGTGGGAATAAGTGCTGATTCCAGAAGGACATTAGGAAGTTGGCAAGGTGGAGACTTTGAAAGGCTGAGGACAACTGTTCAGAATAACACAGCAGAACTGGAGCAGTCCTGAGTAAGGATTCTAGGAGACTCAAATCATGCCCCTGTACAGATATTACTGAGTTTTCATGTGTGAGACTAGATGCAAGAACAGGCGTCCTCAAACTATGGCCCATGGGCCACATGCAGCCCACCTAGAACTTTATCCAGCCCGCTGGGTGTTTTTGCCACTGCTGCTGTCCTGCTTAGCAGCTGACTTGTCCCGGGGCCTGCAGTCTGGCCCTCCAACGGTCTGAGGGACAGTGAACTGGCCCCCTGTTTAAAAAGTCTGAGGACCCCTGTGCAAGATGTTCAAATACAACATGGTGCTACTTCCGGCAAACTGAGATGCACCACGCATTTTGGCCGTGATTAGCAGAAAGGGTGCAAAACGTGGCCGACATTGCTGGTTGTTCTAGGTAGAAGCAGATACATTGAGCCCGCAAGGCTTATAGCAGAAAGAGATTTAAGTTCTCAATCCTTCTCCAGGAGAAGTTTGGAGAAAGAGTTTTTAAAGGCAAGCAAAGGCCTAGGGAATTGGGCCTGATGATTGGCTGGGGATGAACCCACAGGGTTTGGATGCAGAAATTGCCTTCTTATCCTGAGTTGTTCGGAGACCAGTTGAATTAGTTCTCTGGTATGGGGCTCTGATCTGGCTGGGTAAGCCAGTTCACCTAAATGCAGGGCCTGGAAGATATCTCAAATATTATCCTCAGATTTCAGAAGGGTGATGCTATCCGTAGGAGCAGTGAAGAAAACTTAGAATCTTGATGATCATCAGCTATATGAGCAGTAGTGAGCAATTATAGGTAAAGCAAACGAGGGATCAAAGGCTGGTTATTTTATATATAAAATAAAATATATGTAAAAAATATATATATTCCTCCCAACGTGTCACTATACACACACACACATATGTACATAATATTTTATTGTATTCCCCCCCACCCCCCACCAGCTTCCTCCCCACTTGTCACAAAATTATGTCTATAACACCTTTGTGGAGTTCTGGCCCCTACTGTAGTTCTCATCTTGAGACCCATTATTAATTTTAAACAGGGTCAATTATCAATCTCAACATCATAAATAAGGGCAAGAAAGCGACACCGCTGTGTATCATTTCTGCATAGGTGGGCCCTTGGGTTACTTTGACACTCCCCACCCACTCTACTTGTAGGTTAAAACTGCTGCTATTTTTTTTGGTGTTCTTAGCTTTGAATCGAAGAGCATGGGTGTGCCCAAGTTCTTTCTATTTCTAGCAAAAGATGTGACCCCTTGAAGACAAATTTCCTAAAACTGCCTCATGGTGTGGGTTGTGCCACTGGGGAGGGGACAAAGGTGGAGTCGTCCTGGACCCAAGTGCAAGGACTCCATGCACTGGTCCATCTGCCTTATCTGTGAGCTCCTTCCATGTGGCTGAGGCTGATCTGGTCCCTGGGGGCATCCTGGTGATTGTGACAGGCAAGTCCCTGCCTCCAGCATGATCACATACAATAGAGGGTTTAGACAGTGCACAGGAATATACATAAACACACAATTTCAAGTCTTGACAAAAATGCATCAAAGGTAACGGGTGATTTGGTGGAGGGAGGCTGGAATGGGGGTGGGGAATGCAGCTGCCCAGACCCCAAGATCCAGGGAGGCTCCTCTAGATGAAGGCGTTGAGGCAGAAGGTTAGCACAGGGAGCACAGGTGGGAGGAAAAGAACTCAGGGGGTAAAAACCCACAGGAACAAAGCTAGGGGTACAGATCAATGAAAACAGAAGCAGGGGCCGAGCTACAATTGTCCCCATTGCAGATACACCTTGCTTGCTCTGGTTTGGGCAAAATCCTGGGGGAGGAGCCTGTGCTGATGGAGGGCAAGACCGTCCTTGAATGGCTCTGAATTCATTTTACCATCCTTGCCACAGATTAGGACAGCAGCTTGCTGCCTCAACTGCTACGGCTTCCACGGTTTGGGAAGCCGTGACACGGAGGTGGGAGGGTGTCTGAACAAATAAAAAGTCCCCGGCCGAGGGATGGGAGGAAGTAACATTCTCCTTGGCCAGGGGGACAACAATACAAGACAGAGGAAAGAAAAGGAGCAACCCAGGGAGACCCCAGGGCCGCTGTCTGCAGGGACAGGTACGGGGACATGAGCCTCCTAACCCCCTTTCAGGGTGTATTATTGCTATCACGGCTACCACCACTCATCTTTCTTGAATCATCCCCTCCTTTCCCCCCATGTCTGCCCAGTACATTTCTTTCCCTTTGCTTTGGTGTTTGGTTTCAATTCTTTGTCTCTAGATACAAGAACCCAGGATAATTGCTCACGGGTAAGGGCGAGAGGATGCTTTCCTCCAATGAGGGAGGACACCCCAGAGCCAATGTGGGGGCCTGGGCCCCAGGCTCAGGACCAGCAAGGGCAAGCCCAAGGCAGGAGTGGGTTTGGCTTGTTTCAGAAACAACTAGATCTGGGCGGCTGGTGTGAGTAAGTACTCACTACCTGAGCTCTTGTGGACAAGATAGTTTATAGGGCAGGTCTGGAAGCTATAAATTCTAATTCTACATTGGCTGAAGTATACGGTCAATATTTGGGGGATGTTTTAGTTCATTGTTCTTTTCTGAGAATCTCTCACAGCAAGATGGAAGCTGGTTCACCCAAACAATTTGTGCTTCCCCTCCACTTCCTGCCCCCAGGGACCCCCCAGGTGCAGCCTTTGCTGGCCCAGAACAGCACTGTGACTGTGGTGGGGCAGCTGTGTGCCACTCATGTTTTCACATTGGAAATGTCTGACAGCATCTGGGGCTGTTGTCCAGCATTGCCCTGGACATTTAGCAGATTATGACAATGCTTCTGCCTGCCACTGTCCCCTCTGAGGTTGTGATTCTTACTTTTGCTGCAGTAGCCTGAAGCTCCATATTCATTTATGGTACAATAAAAGATTTTACTTCTTTCAGCCAATGCTTTAAATTTCCACTAGGATGGTAACACAACTTGGCTTTCAGAACAAACTGAGCTTTATTGTGTCTGTTGAGCAATTTAGCTTAAATCCTTCAGGAATCCCAGCTTAAGCAGACCTAGAGCAGTTACGGATAGTTTGGTGAAGGTGAATCTAATTACAGGATTTTCTGAGTTTAAAGGAAGCAGAACAAAATGAAAGGCTGACATGATAATCTGTGGACACAGAATGTAAAATCAGATGTGTATAACAAGGATTAAGGAATAAGTTCATACATTTGGGAGAATTTAAGTGCTTCCTAGGTATTTGATAACATAAATTATTATAATTTTAGACATGATATAGTTTTAGGGGTTTTATTTAAAAAAAAAGTTCCTTTCAGAGAAACGTGCTGAGATAGTTACCTATTTCATGTTAAAAAATCTATCTCTGCACGGCCTACAGATATATGAAAAAATGCTCATCATCCTTAATCATCAGAGAAATGCAAATCAAAACTACTCTGAGATATCATCTAATTTAAGTGAGATTAGACTATATCACAAAATCCCAAAACCAGAGATGCTGGCGTGGATGTGGAGAAAAGGGAACACTCCTACACTGCTGGTGGGAATGTAAACTAATACATTCCTTTTGGAAAGACATCTGGAGAACACTTAGAGAACTAAAAATAAACCTGCTGTTTGACCCTGCAATTTCTTTATTAAGTATATTCCCAGATGACCAAAAATCGCATTACAACAAAGGTATTTGTATCAGAATGTTTATTTCAGCCCAATTCATGATTGCCAGGTCATGGAAGAAGCCTAAGTGCCCATCGATCCACGAATGGATCAACAAACTGTGGTATATGTACACCATGGAATACTATGCAGCCATTAAGAAGGATGGAGACTTTACATCCTTCATGTTCACATGGATGGAGCTGGAAAATGTTCTTCTGAGCAAAGTATCACAAGAATGGAGGAAAAAGTATCCAATGTACACACCCCTATTATGAAACTAATTTATACCTTTTATATGAAAGCTTAACCTAATAACAGCCTAAGAATACGAGAAGGGGGGAGGGAGAGGGGAGGAGGGAATGGGTGGAGGGAGGGGGATTGGAGGGATCACTTCTGAGGTTTATCTTACAAAGGTACAGGTGAATCTTTCTAAGAGTAGAATGTGAATGTTTTAAAATAATAACTAAGAAAATGACATGAAGGCTGTGTTAACCAGTTTGATGGAAGTGTTTTGGATTGTGTGTGAAAACCCCATACTGTACCCCAGAAGTGCATTAATGTACATAGTTACCATTCAATAAAAAAAAAAAATCTATCTCTGAGGGGTTTTTAAATCTTGCAGACAGTTGTGATTATCTTCAAAGATTTGTTTCTGGGGAGGTTTATGCTGACCTGACCACTTTGATATTTTGAATTCAACTCAATGCTTCAATCTGCTGGCCACACAGCCTGTATTCTTTATATGGGGTCTGACAAATTTGTCAACTTGCCACAGTGCACTTACATTGGTAGCACTATACAAACAACTCAGTAAGGTTTCATAAAACCTGTGAATGTCAGTGTCTCAAAGCTGCACTCATGTCACCATGTGGCCATGTCTTGCTGTTGCATGTTTTTGTGTGCTGTGTGCCAGCTCTGATGGTCATTCCAGAAAAAGAGTTCCAAAATGGCTTTGAAGGATGGTCTAGGCTCTGGCATCAGTGCAGAGCTTCCCAAGGGGAGCCCTTCAGAGAATCCCAGAGTGAGATTCAGCAACAAGGTACCTACCACCCTTTTAAGGATGAATTCATGAGCTTAATTAGACCTCGAATGTTGTCTCTAAACTTTTGAGCTTATGTTTTGCAGGTACAGATCCTTCACCCACATTTTTCCTTCTGAATATGTGGCGATGAATTCTTTCAAAGCTGTTTCTAACTTTCACGTACAACAGAAGCTTTCAAATGGGTTTTGGCCATGGTGAGAAACCCTTACCGAAAATTTCTCTGAAGGGGGAATAATTGAATAGACATAATTACAAGGCTCTGTGTGGTGTGAAATTGTAAGCAGCACCGACAATGTAATTTCCACTCATTTATGATACAGTAGCTCATTACGGCTCCAATTTTCATCCCCTTCATTAACAAGCTCATCTGTTTCTCTGATAGAAGCCCCTTTGTGTTAGATGCAGCTCTGTGCCCATAGAGATGCCTGGGGTGTGAACTAGCGCTGAGAATGGGCTCGGCCTGGTGTTTAGGGCAGGGTGCATGGCTGAGTGTTCCCGCCCCAGCGAAGGAGTGAGTGCAAGTCGTGGGATGTCTAATCAATCGTTGTTTGAACAGGGACATTTTGTTTGCTAAGATTGCAGGGAGTTCTTAAATAAATGAGGAAAATAGACACTATCATCAATAAAATGATAATTATAATGATGAGGAAGAGAAAAAGAAACATACAAATATAAGAACTATATTCCTTGTAAACACATCCGTGATCAATTCCATTGTAATTACTCAGAATCTCCCACTGTTACCACTTAACCATTTAAAATCATGGATCCCATGTATTGCTCAACTTCATTAAAGACATAATTGTTAGTAAGGGTCTGCTTCATCCTCCCTAGCTTCAGCTTGTTCCCGGGAATCTTAGACATATAGGTAGTGTTGGAGTGAACTATGTCCCCTCACTCATCTATCTGGGCAGGGAGGGACATGTCCTTGTTCTCCTATTGAGCAGGGTTCATGTCTGCATGTTGTGGTCATAGGTGGCAACTGCTCTGATGTCTGTCCAGGTAAGAGGCAGCTCAGGGCTCCATGTGAGTAGACCCAATGGTCTCATTTTACTATATGAAGTATCAGGAGGACAATTTTGCCTTAGATCTTACTATGTTTCTCCTTTTCAGCACAGGAAGCAATAAAAGTGCTGTTTTTGATGCAATTTAGCTTTGTTTTTACTTCCTATTTATAAGAGGGGTACAGTGGGGTTGATCGCACTTTCAGAGACCCCAGCAGTGAATAGCAGTGTCCATTACATATCTGGCTAAGTACTGAAAAGCTTGTTCCTTATGGCATCTGTCTGTGCTGAGGGGTGTGGGCCCTGCTTGGGGGTGAAGACTTATTCACTTTTTTTTTTCAAAGCATTTAACGGAGCTGGGTTCAAACTTCCAGTTTTTAGGTAATATACGAGTTCAGAATAGGTTTATTTGCAAGAGACCACAAATTATCAGTTGTTTATACAACCACGGAAAGCGACTTCACTCTAACATTAAAGCCCAAATAGGGGCAGTCAGGGTGATTCTGTCTCATGGGGTCTCTGGGAACCCATCAGTATGTTTCTCTGCCTCGCGTTATCTCTGTTCCTAAGGTCACCTCATGATACATGGTCCAAGACGTCAATGCTAGAGTTTGCAAGAAGGGAGAATGAACACCACAGGTGGTTATGAGATGTGGCATGTGCCATTTATGCCTGGGAGTCGTCACATTACAATTGTGTTTACTTCCCTTTGGATAGACTTAGATACCTGGCCACACCCAGTTTCTAGGGAAGCCGGGACCAGTGTTCTTTCGCTGGCAGTCATGCGCCAGGTTTAAAATGAGAGCTTTTATTACTATGAAAGAACAAATGCTTTCTGTCCCAGGAGATGCAGTTGCCTGAGAAAGATGAAGAATGTAAAATTTCTTGTACCTATAATTTTAGGCTGAAATAATTTGGTTTGCAGGGCATGTGAATAGTTTTCACCTGGGCAGGGCTGATGAGTGGGGGGCGGGGAGGGATGATGTCACAGGTAACTGTGTTTAGAAACCACCTGTTCACTGAGATGTGGAAAGAGCACTGGCCTGGGAACAAGCACGTTTCAGGGGCAGGAGTGTTAACTTCCCTGCACTCAGAAAATGATGATATCTGGAAATTAAATTATAGCATCTAAAAATGACATATTCTCTGTTTAGGAGGCTGTTATAAAAATCAAGTGAGGTAACACACGAAAGTAAAACGATACAATTTTTATTTTACCCATTGTATTGGGTTAAATAGTGTCCCCTGGACATTCACCTTCATCTGGGACCTTAGAATGTGACCTTACTTAGAAATAGAGTCTTTACCGGTGTAATTAATCCAGTGACTTTCCTAGCATGCTATAATGGGATCCATGTGTAAATCAATAACTGATATCCTTACAAGAAGCCCGCGTGAAGACACACACAGATAGAAGGTCAGCGTGAGATGTTCTCACCCGCAGAATGCAAGCTGATGTGGTGTGTGCCGTTTCTTTTTGGCTTTCAGGAAGTCTTTGCCTTTTCCATCCACTCTCCTTCCCTGTTTGTACCTATGCATGGGGCACAACGAGGCCCACACGATGGGAAGCCACAGGTGCCAGGAGTCTGGGCTGCCGCCCCACTGTGTGGAGGAGGCCACTTGCCAATCAGGAGAGCTTGTGTTGGACAGGTATACATGTAGAAAATAAACTGTTAGCTTTAGACCCTGAATTTTGGAGGTATATTTGTTATTGCATGCAACCCAGCACTACTTTGATTATATACAATTAATATTGATAGTAAGGAATGCTTACTTTGCTACATATCATAAGGTATGTTTCTATAAATTTATAGTAATTAAAATAATATTATGCTGATACAGGTCTTGACAGACTGGTCAACAGAACAGAATACAATAGACCCATGTATTCAGGAATTCAGCACATAATTAAGATAGCAGTCCTATCAGTGGGGAATCGAGTGTGAATAATTGATAGGTCAATAATTGACACTTTGCTCTTTCAGGGAGAATAACCAAGGCCTTTACCTCATGCCTTTAAAAAATAAAATCCTGGGCCAGGTGTAGTGGTTCACATCTGTAATCCTAGCACTCTGGGAGGCCAAGTTGGGTGGATCACCTAAGCTCAGGAGTTTGAGACCAGCCCAAGCAAGAGCAAGAACCCATCTCTACCAAAAGCAGAAGAAACTAGTTGAGTGTTGTAGTGGGCACCTATAGTCCTAGCTACTCGGGAGACGGAGGTAAGAGAATCACTTGAGCCCAGGAGTTTGAGGTTGCTCTGAGCTATGATAAGACCATGCCACTCTACCCATGGCTTTGTCTAAAAAAAAAAAAAAAAAAACCTGATGTAATACAAAGCCAGGCATAACACTTTACTGCAAAGATATTTTTAAGAATTATATAAGATACATATACTAGCTATGAGGAAGAAACTTTGTACTTAGAGTGAATAATGAAATCTAAGACTTATTACTCTAAGTTTTTATGTTTGAATATAAAAATTAAAATCAATCAATAAAGTTAATATAAAAATTATAGGTTAGGAAATATCTATAATAAATTTACTAGAGATGATTAACATTTAGTTATCTAAAAACTACCTTATTTCAAAAATAACATAGACAAGCCACAGAAAAAGGGTCTGAGCATTTGAATATAATGAAAGATCACCTATATATCTGTCTAACAAGGGTACAAGTGAACTTTTCTAGAACTAGAATATAAATGTTTTGACACAATGACTAAGCAAATGACATGAAATTTATGTGAACCAGCTTGATGAAAGTATTTCAAAATGTACATGCAAACACTACATTGTACCCCATGTTTGCATTAATGTATACAGCTATCATTTAATAAAAATAAATAAATAAATAAATAAAAGTGTTCAAGAAATACACAAACCTTTCTCCATCACAGAAGTCCTCAGAGAAGCTCCTTGTTTAAATATTGAAATACGATCAGTAAGATTGGCCAAGCAAAACATTTAAGGATGTCCAGGTTTGGAGGAATTGTATTGGTAAAAGATTGATTCTGTTTTATAACTTTGTTTAACCTAATGGTTCTCCATATGACTCATTTGCTTACATATTCATGATTGCTAAACAAATGTAAAAGTCAATTTTAAAGCTTTTTCACAATGTTTACATGAATACAAGTTTCTTGGGATATCCTACACAGCAATGATGTCTGATAAACATTAATTAAATGGTATATTCTCTATCAGAAATATTACTTTTTCAAAGGAAATGATTTTGAAAATAAAAATGTGGAACAAAGTCATATAATTTACCTATATCAAAAAGCATAACATTTTAATCTCATCCCCGGACTCAGGGGTTCATGTAATACTCCTTTTCAAAGAGGGCACGCAAAATACAAAGAAAACACAAATAACTTAGAAGATAAACTCTAGAAACAGCCGGTGCAATGAAGGGCTTGAAATCATGAAATGCCAAAGGCTAAAGTTTATTACAGGATTCACGATTGATTTAGTCTGTGTGAGTTACTGAATACTCTTGAGATTTCATTTCAAGGCTCAAGTATTTGCCCAGCCACCTGGGACAGAGTTTATAGAAAAGTTTGTAGAAGATGAAAAGGGAGTTCAAAGATCTTATAACTCACAGTCTCTGTCTCCATCTCTGTTTTTTATTTCCCTCTCCCGTTTTTGAAGGATATGTTTGCATGGTGGCTACCACGTCCCACTAAGGCGTTGCAATAGTGGATTCATGAGGGAATGTGCGAGGAGGAAAGGGCTTGTCAGTGTAGGCTGAGAAAGCTTCCTCCGAACCAAGGCCTTGTTCCCCCCAGGGGAGAGGGAGATAACCAGGAAGTCGTTGTTTCTGATACTGCAGGCTTAATAGGGACTCTTGAATGTTGCTCCCCAAGCAGGATTTTTCTGTATCTTTTTTCCTTTCTTTCTTGAGGGTGGGGGTGATTCTTTATTCATGGGTGACAAAGAATAAGGGAAACATTAGCTCATCAGCTAACAACGTTTTATCGATTACATAAAAATTGGTTCAATCTTTTGCCAATACTGTACGTTCCCTCTCTTAATACATTTTAGTAGATGTGCACCAAGTTTCTCTTTTATTTCTTTGTGTTAGTATAATTCTAAAACTTGCGTTTGTTGTTGCCTTATCAATAAGATAGGCAAAATTTGAAGTCTCAAGAAGGCTAACTTGCTATGTGGGGTGTTTCTAAGTTTGTAGCGGGCAAGCCACGAGTCAGGAGAGGGATCAGGAAAAGTCTTTCACGGGGCAGTGGGTGTGCTGGATACATGACCAGGGCTTTTCCTTATCCCCTCAGTTAGAGGATCTGCTTTTGGATGTGTAAAGGCAAAGGGCTGTGCCTGGAAGGTTTCTAGGGCAGTGCTTTAATGAGCTATAAGTCATGGTGCCTTTGTGCTATGAAATAAATGCTGGAACTGACATTTAAAAAAAAATAAATGTAATGTAACAGGATAGGATGAGATGAGATGGAATGGAATGGAACAGAACAGAATGGAATGGCATAGAACCCCCGGCAGATAGGAAGATAAATTTAGATTTGTGAAATACTAATTGAATTATATGTGTGTACTCACAGAAGATGCATTTCTTATTCTGAATTCTGGTCAAAAGTATTTGAAATTCACTCTTGTAAAATTCACTTTATATTCATATAGTCAATATTTATCCTGAGAAAAAGAAAAAGGCCATTAATTGGGTAATGTTAAATTAGCATCAGTATTGATCTATAGAACTCAACATCATAATCTTAATCATAATGATAATAGCAAATATTTATATGACATTGCCATGTGCTGGATCTGGTTCTGAGTGCATTACATACATTAATCTTTAAGTCTTATCATAATCCTGTGAAATAGCTCCTACTAGCATCTTCAATCCATGACAGCATAAACAGAAGCACAAAGGAGCTTGCAAGCTCTGGAAAGGGGAGTCCAAAGCAGAGAGTCTTTCTACAACTCCAAATTCTCTTTACCCTCAGTCTTTTGACAACATCTCACATCTTAGCTCAGGAAGATCATCAGTGAAGCCTCTTTTGACAACAAGAACAGGGACTAGAAATTACTTAAATAATCTAATTAACACGTGATAATTTATTCCCAGGTTCTCTAGTTCCTCAGGTAATGGGCATCAGGTGTCAGAGCTGGGTAGCTTCGAGTTTCCATGTTGGGTGGCACCTCTAACACTGACAGTGTCGTGTGGGGTATCTACCCTCATGGAGCCTACACATGAATTTGGAACATCTGATAATAAAACTAATCATAACAGACACACAGTGAAATGTCAAGCAGTGACATATCAGTTTTGGCCACCAGTCAAAACTTCAGGTCATTAAAATTTCTCAAAGGAAAAGAAGCTATCTATTCTCTAACCCTTCCAATTTTGTTCAGATGTAAACACTGCAGATAAAATGACACATAGACCCTGAATCTCCTCGTCTCAGCCCTGCCTCTCTGGTGCATTCTCGTGGAACCCTGGTAATGCCCACCTGAAAATCCAGCGGCTGTGCAAAGATTTTGATGTCAGGGATGAGGGAAATAAGACAAATGGGAGATGAAGACAGAGAAAACCACTCTCGGGAAGCTGCTTCTGTGAGTATTTCATCCATTAATGAACGGATAAGGGCAAATGGATGAGAAGGCCTCGCCTCATACCAATGGCAGTGTGGAGCTGAGAGCCCATCCAGGGGGCTCCTGGGTTGATTGTCTGGTTTTGTGTTTAATTTTTGCACAGGTCCCAGGAGGATGTGTTGTATAAGGAGCGGGATCTGGAGATGATGTTGAGTTATCCACATGTTTCAAAGCACAGGTGGGAATGTGTCCCAGAAATTCACACAGCTCGAGAAGGTTTGCTAATTTAATAAGGAATATTTTATGCCGTTTCTCCTTTCCCCAAGTTTGACATTGAAGCAGTTCATTTTGATTAGTTTGGTCATTTTTTTAACTTTCATTTCCTTTCCATGTAATGTTATTTTTACTTTTGAGAAGGCATCTCTTCCTTAATATTGAATTCCTGTCTGTAAAAAGTCTAAGAAGTAGGGACATTTCAGAGAATATTACTAAGTCTTTCAAGTCCTAGACTGGAACATTTGGGTCCTTTTTGGGTCAGGTAGTTGGAAGAGCTAAGTCTACCACCAGCCTCCATTTTTATCAAATGATAACTAAACTACTGCATTATAAGAAATGAAAATTACAATAACATAAAAACAATAAATGTAAAAATGTTAAAATTATGAGATCTTATATCCAATGAAGTAATAGTCATCAAAAATCAAATCATCGTAATTCACTAATTTACTCATTAACGAACTATTTCTTGTGCCTAAACTACAAGGCACTGAATCCGCTTGTCCCTGCCCCACCTCTCTGGTGCATCCTCAAATGCCTTCCTTTCTTAGGGAGACAGTAGTGGGAAAGGCCTAAGTTTGGATGATGCTGGTGCAGTGGGGGAGGTGCGCAGTACACAGCAAAACAAGTGAAAGGATTATTGGTTGCCCTCAGAGGACCGTGATGGAAATAATCAAGGGACTGTGACAGAGAAGAGGAAAGAAGAGCCTGTTTTTTTTCACAGGGTGCTCAACAAAGGACACGTCCAGAAGACATTTAGTATCTTTAGTCAAAACCTAAAGGATGGGAAAATACAGACAAACAGAGAACAGTCACAACAGGTGTTTCAGGCCAAGGGAATAACGAAAGAGCTCAGTGAAGAGAGACAACTAGAAATTTCAAGGAGCTGACAGACAGTCAATCCAGCTTGTGTGAGCTGATGAGAAGAGTCAGGAAGGGGTTTGGAAGGGAGAGAAAGTCTGGGCCCTGCAGGACTTGCTGGGAAGGAAATGCTGCAATGTTTATTGTCATAGAAAGATGTCCTAAATGCCTTCCATAGATGTATTTTATTTCATGACGGCCTCATTAAATAGGCACTGTTACAGGTGGGAAAGGGAGATTCCCAGAGATTAAGAAACATGCTAACCCAGCAATAACTCAAGAATATACCTGACAGGATTGAAAGTACGTGTTTACAGAAAACTTTAGTGAGTGGTCACAGCAGCATAACTCACAGCAGCCACAAAAGAAAACAACCCATATATCTCTCCACTGATGAAGGGATAGACCAAACGTGGTCTGCCCATACAGTGCATAGGACTTAGCTGAAAAGGAAGGAAACTGTGACATGTGCTGCAATATGGATGAGCCTTGTAAACATCGTTTGATCCCCAATGTTGGAGGTGGGGACAGGTATTCGGGTCATGGGGGCAGATCCTTCATGATGGGCTTGGTGTCATCCTTATGGTAATGACTGACCTGTCACCCTGTCAGTTCACATGAGAGTTGGTGGTTGCAGAGAGCTGGCACCCCTCCTCCATTCTCTCACTCCCTCTCTGGCAATGTGACACGCCTGCTCCCCCTCCCCCTTCCGCATCATTGGAAGCTTCCTGAAGCCCCTCACCAGAAGCAGATGCTGATGCCATGTTTCTTGCACAGCCTGCAGAATTATGAGCCAAATAAACCTCTTTTCTTTATATTGGTAAATGACCCAGCCTCCAGTACCCCTTTACAGAAATGCACAATAGGCTAAGACACTCTGTTAGAAAAATACCGGCTTCTGCTCTGAAGATTAGAGCTGCTGTCATGCATAGATGTTTTCAAAAGTAATTTAAAACCAATGCAGCTGGTGGGAGAACCATGGCGGATAGTGTTTGCACCGTTGTCATTGAATATTAGCACTAATGAGCTGATTTTATAGTTTTTTATATGAACAGCTGTGATAAATACTAACTGGAAAAGAAATAATAAGGATGGATTAAAATGTCCACATTTCAGAATACACACATGTATGCCAACGTATGTTCACACACACACGCTTCATGACTGATGGTCTTAGAGGCATATTACATGTGTTTGGCACATGTGTAAATATTCACATACATTTGGCAAAGAAATGTGGCCAAGTGGTGGTAATAAGGCCTTTGAGTTGCAGCAACTTGAAGTTGTTTCCTGAACCTTCCATTAACAAGTCTAGGATGTTGGGCAAATTGACTCTCCATAGACTCAGATCTGTGGGCTCAGCTATCCAGATTCTTTAGCAATTTCTATTGTGGTTGCAGGGGCTAAGGCTGCCTTCCTCTGGAGCTGGGTTGCATACCCACCATGGATCACAGACATGGCAGCTGGTGTTGATCCATTCACCTACATGTTTTTTTTTCCTTAGCTCTAGTTTATAAACTGTTGGACCAGTGGAAAATTACTTCCTGATAGCCTCAGGCTCCTCATTGAACAAATGAGTAGCAAAAGGAATACCAGTTCATAAGTACCAAGGATAGTAAGAGCCATCCACCTCTTAGGGTTGTTGAGTGTTAAATAATTGATCCATGGGCTGGACTTAGGGCCATGCCTGAGCATGAATAAAGTTAGCTGTTATTACTTTTATTCTAATAATAAGATAATATACATAAATTACTCTTAATTACCTCTTACCGTGCCTCATATGCAGAAGTTATTTAACAATGGAAGTCATGAGATAGAAGCTTTTTTGTGGAACACACAAGATTGCATGTGGCTTTGTGAAGATCAGTTATAGGTCCCATTGTTCGTGTACTAGTGTTTTTGATTTTTTTTTGTTTTTTTGGTAGAAACAGAGTTTAACTTTATTGCTCTTGGTAGAGTGCTGTGGCATCACAGAGCTCACAGCAACCTTCAACTCTTGGGTTTAGGCTATTCTCTTGCCTCAGCCTCCAAAGTAGCTCGGACTACAGGTGCCTGCCACAAAACCTAGCTATTTTTTTTTATTGTTGTTGTTGCGGTTTGCCTGGGGCTGGGTTTAAACCCACCACCCTGGATACATGGGGCCAGCACCCTACCTACTGAGCCACAGGTGCCACCCCATGTACTAGTGTCTTTATAAAGGAAGGTTCATAGAGAAGGCTTGGCTGGTTGCAGTGGCTAACACCTGTAATCCAAGTACTTTGGAAGGCCAATGAAGAAGGGTTGCTTGAGCCCAGGAATTTTAGGCTAGTCTGAGCAAGACCTCATTCTTATACAAAACAAAACAAAATTATCTAGGCATAACAGTGTGCACTTGTAGTCCCAACTACTTGGGAGGCTGAAGCAAGAGGATCACTTGAGCCCAGGAGTATGAAGTTGCAGTGAACTATGATGATGCCACTGTACTCTATCCCAGGTGAGAGAGTGAGACTAGATGTAAGCATTCCACATTTGTATATCAAATCAGCACATTGTACCCCATAAATGCATTAATGTACATAGTTATGATTTAATAAAGAAAAAAATGAAAAAAAGGAAAAAAAAAGAGAGAGTGAGACCCTGTCTCAAATCCCAAACCCAAACCAAACCAACCAACCAAACAAATAAAACTAGAGAAGGCTTACTTAACTGAGGAGCAGGTAGAGGCTGGAATTTTACTGATGATGAAGTAATTCTATTAGTGTCCCATAGTTCATCTATTCAAGATAGAATAAAAAGAGTGGCAGATTTGTCTGTATGTACATAGCCCTGACCTTGAGATTTCTCTCCTAAAAGTAGCAGGTTCTTTTTCTTCTTGAAACATTTCAATACATCCCTTTATATCAATAATGGGAGCATTAATGTAGGTGGTCAGGGCAGTCAGGGGCAGGCCAGATGTCTTGTGTTCTGGCCTTCTCAAATGGCTGTCACTCTATAAAAACACAGTGTAATTTGTTAAATGTCAAGTGTATTAATATGGCAGACCTGGGAACATTTGCCTTGTAGCGTTGTAGCATTTAGATAATTGAATACTGTAATAGCTCAGCATCTTGCATAAAGTTAAAATATCAGGATTTATATTATTCTTAACCACAGGACTATTTTTCAATGGCTTCAAAATCCTCACAATAAGTAGAAGATTTTTGTCTGGCCCTTGTACACAGAATTCTCGAAGCAGACCAGCTCCTGGTAACAGATGTATTTAGTCAGAATAATATGCACATAACCAAGCAAAGATGAATAGTTATTTAATGGAGCTTGAAATTACTTCAATCTGTAAAGCCTGGTGTGGACTGGAAGCTTCACTGGCCTGGCCCTGTCCGTGCTGAGTCCTGCAGCCTGACTTGCAGAAGTCTCAGGGCTTGGGACCTGAGCCTGGGGAAGAATCCCCTACTCCATATGGCATGCCTTAGCCTTTCCTTTGTAGCGCAGATTAATTAAACAATGTAATTGCTTTTTCCCCAGAAATCACAATCCTGAATGTAATATTAGCTGGACAGTGAATTAAGTTAGGAATGGCAGTGAGCTGAAAGGTGTGTGAGACAGCTAAAAATAACAGTCTTAGTCCCCTTTGTGTTGCCATGAAGAAATACCCAAGGTTGGGTGATTCATAAAGAAAGAAGGTTTATTTGAGGCCAGGTGCAGTGGCTCACACCTGTAATCTCAGCACTTTGGGAGGCCAAGGCAGGTGGATAGCTTGAGCTCAGAAGTTCGAGACCAGCCTGAGCAAGAGTGAGACCCATCTCTACTACAGGTAGGAGAACTAGCTGGGTGTCATGGCAGGCACTGTGATCCCAGCTACTCAGGAGGCTGAGGCAGGAGGATCACTTGAGCCCTGGAGTTTGAGTTTGCTGTGAGCCAGGCTGATGCCATGGCACTCTAGCCTGGGCAACAGAGTGAGAGTCTGACTCAAAAAAAAAAAAAAAGTTTGTTTGGCTCACCATTCTGGTGATTGAAAATGTCCAGATTGGGTGTATGCATTTTGATGAGGGCTTTGGGTGACTTCTACTCATGAAGGAAGGTGAGGAAGCCAGACTCTTGTTAGCAACCAGCTCCCTCAGAAATGAATTGCTTGAGAACTTGCCCCTGAGGGAGGACATTAACATATTCATGAGGGTTCTGCCTCCACACCCAAACCTTCCATTAGGCCCCGCCTCCAAAAGTGGGGCTCAAATTTCCACAGGAAGTTCAGAGGGGACAAACTCCCAAACCATATAGCACTTGCAGCAAGCTGTCTCTATACAGTAATACAGACCCAGTGTGGATTAGTCTTTTGTAGTTTAAAACAAAGGAAGAAATGCTATTTCTACATGCAATTATTCTGGCATTTAAATATTGATGATGAATTCAATTAAAAAAATACACACAGTTTCAGGCAAGCATAGATTTGGTCCTGTGCTGTCACTCTACAGAAGACAAGTATCTGGGTTAGTATTTGTCTCCAAGGTTGAGACTGGGGTATGAGGGAAGAGAACCTTCTCTTGTTGCCTACTGGAGCTCCAGATACTGGCCCATTTTTTTAATCAAATGCATTTGAGAAATTAAACACCATCATGTAAACAGTTGGCATCCTTAATTAAACAGTGATAATTGTTCTAGGCAAGAAGTATGAGAGATGCCATTTGTTTCCAGGTATGGATTGCTTACAGTTATTTCTAAGCTATTTCAGGTCTGTTTTTGATTTTTTTTTTTTATTATGAAACAAAATGAGACCCACGTGTATAGTTTGCAGGTGGAGGACCATTACTGGAAGGCTAACTCAGCTTTCAAAAACGACACACATGCAGAGAGGACCACTAGAGAGTTCATTGCCAATCTTTGCAATTTCAAGGTTAGAGAAAAAGGATTGACTTATTTTAGCTTCCATTAACTAAGACATTTACTAAGAGGCTTAAAAGAATAAAAAAAAAAAAACAACCCACAAACTTTAACTTATGCCCCTGGGATGAGTGCAGCATGAATTGAAATCTGCACAAAAATAATTTTGAACAAACCACCAGAATGTCATTAATATCATTAGTCTCTAACCCTCTGTAAATGTCAGTGCTTCATCTCCATTAGACATCATTTATCCTTCAGAAAATGAGATCAAAGGAAGTGTGAGGAGACACACAAAGGCTCAGAAACAGGGGCGTGATTATCAATCCATTAATGATGAGTTTCCTGAGAGGTTCTGCAGGAAGACAGAGTGGTATTTGCCTCTCTTGCTCTAACTGCTTCTCTTCTCACTCCTCGCACAAGCACGTCTGCGTACCTGTCTGGGCCCTAGTACTGTGCCTGTAACTGTAAACTCCTTCTTTGCCTCCTGTGAAAGCTGTGCTGGTAGAGACAGGGTGTGCCAGCCCGTGCATTTCAGCACTCTCTGTGGCGTTTGCTGACCCACGAGTGATTGCCTTTTCCCACACATAAATGGATGTTACAGCACCCTTGGCCTATCGCACCTATCACACTACTGCTTTCACTCCTGAATTTTATCTCCATAGCTCTACTTGTATGTGACCTGGAACTTGAGCGGTGGGTAGCTGAACGGAGAAATTCGGCCTGAGATCTGGCTTCACTCTCCCTCTGTCCAGCCTTCCAGAAAATCCATGTCCTGATAGCTGCCTGCACCTTGCTGGCTGTGTGACCTTGGGCTGCCTTCCCTGGGCTTCCAGTTCTGGGCAAATAATGGGGATCATCACATCCACCTGCACAGTGGCTGTGAGTTTAAAGACAATTGTGCAGAGTGCTGACACATGCGATTGCCCGTGATCCTTTGCTGATAGCCTGTGTGTGAGGTAGGGGAAAGGTGAACTGGAGTTTTTCCCCGACCCTACTCATTTGAAACGCCTACAAACTTTGTCACATATGTAATACCTCATTATATCAATCTGAGTTCTGTTTGTTCATTCACCTTGATAAATGTATTTTAAAAGGATGTTGGTTATCAGGACAGAAAATAGAAAATCACCGTCCATCTCCACATTTATAAAACATGGAGGGGATTACAAGAAGACAATGTTGTTAAATTTAAAATAGAAAAATGATAATGGAACATGTGTTAAGGGACGTGTGCACCTGAAAGTATTTCTTCAAGAGCCATGGGACTGTTGACCATCAGTAGAGACGGAGGAGACACAGGTGGGGGAGTGAGAGTGTGCGAGTGTCTGGGGGGCCTGGTCTCCAGGTGTGACACAGCCTCCCTGCTTGGTTCAGGCAACAGCTGTGATATGTGAGCAGAAGTGACAATCCCACCTTACCCTTGACCCTGTGTAACATTCACTGCCTGCTGAGGCTAAAGAGAGATGAAAGTATGGCTAGGATGAGGGCATGGGATTGGTGTGACTTCTAGAAACATAGAAGTCGCCATGGGTGAGGCAAAACCCCAAGGAAATCAGCACTAGAGCTTATTAGCTGTGTCAGGGTTTCATAACAGAGGAGTTTTAGATAAGATTAAGTAAGTGGCTTGGTTTCATTTGCATTTATTATTAGCACAGTCCTAACAGGTACCAGGGAGAATTACCTGCAGTTCCTTTTGAAAATAGGCAACACTGTTCATACCCTGAAGCTAAACGTTTAAAGCAGAGGAATAGTCTATATTTTGGAAGCCTTTATCTTTTCTAAAATGATATTAGACTCATATTTCATAATCAACAGTTCCAGACCTGGCCACGATAATTTGGTTGCATTTGCATTAGCTCAGAGATGATGAACAAGGGGTTAAAATGCTTCTAGAGTTCTTAATTCCAGATCTTTATTATATGCAAAGACAGTTTTCATAAGAAGAGATAACAATCATTAATAAGCACATGAAAAAATCATTTATCATTGACTAAAACATCAATGAAACTGAATGAAAGAATAATGAAAAGCTTTTTACTTTAAGTCACGGCAGGTTAGGTAATTCTGGCATGAGTGTAGGGTAATTAACCCTCCCGTAGAGTATAATATGAAAGAATAAATGCAAATAACAGTAAACATTTTATTAATAAAGAATTCTCAGGCTGGTATCCAGGGTTGTACAGAGAGTCCGAGGAAGTAATTGAGAATTCTCAGGGCCCTCTTCTCTGCAGGCCAATTCTAGAAGAATTAGCTGAGATGCTGGAGTCAGAGAGGCACATTAAACATCTGGTGTAACTAAGAAGAGAAACAGTGGAATTTGGGGGGGGGGACTGGATAGGGATGAGGGATCACCCCACACTGTGTTTTGCTCAAGGGCTCAAGGGCAGCACCTTAGGAGCAAATGTGAACTAGAATTCAGCAGTCTTTCACAAAGTCTGAAGCACAGTTTGAAATCACCCAGCTGCATAAAAAGATAAGAGTTCATCTGAGGTTGCAAGTACCCACGGGTGACTTGCATCAGTACGTACGGTTGCTCTCTGGAAGAAGAAAATGTTATTCTAGCTCTTTTGCAAAATCATTTTACAGATACATAGCCATTCACGAATAAAAAATAAGTAGGCTTATGAAAAAATAAAACACTGTGTCTGAAAACCAGCAAAACACTGACACATAATAGAAACCGATTTGGTCCACAAAGCCTCTGCTGGGCACAGACTTTAACATAACCACACATTTCTGTTCAGTGAGATAAAAAGTGAAGAGAAGAGAAGGCCAGTGCAGAAATGGAAAGTGCCCCAAGGAAGAACCAAAGGGGAATTTTAGAACTAAAACAAGAAAGGCAACGGTTGAAATTTAGTGGCTTAATTTAAGAGCAGATTAATCACTGAAGAGAAAAATTAGTGGACTAGAGGTATCAGGGAAAAATGTTGGGAGTGAAGCATCAAAAGGTAACAGAATTGTAAAACACAAGAAGAGAGTTAAGAGCTCAGTTAGAAGGTTTACCATTTGAGTATTGGTATTAAAAGGAGCAGAAAAATAAGGAGTAAGAAGCAATATTTGAAGAGGTAATGGTTAAAAACTTTCCAAAATTGATGAATGCCATTAAGAAAGTTAAGGGAGGCCTATGAACCAAAGAAATAAATAATTTTTATAAGAGATCCACACCTACGTGCATGGTGGCACAAGTGCTGAAATCCACAGACCGTGGACAATCTTGAAAACAGCAAAGGAAAAAAATCAACGGATGAGACTCAATCTGACTTCTCGGTCTAAGTGATGGAAGGCAGTATACAAAGCAACGACATCTTCACATGGCTGAAAGAAAATAAATACCAACCAAGAATTCTACCACCTGTAAGAAATCCTTCAAAATTAAGGTGATGTGGTGTTGTATTTGGACAAATAACAACTAAGGAGCGTATCACAGGCCCACAGTAATAAGCCATATTGAAATCAGAAAAAAAAATTATCCTCGATTTTAGAAATACAAGAAGAAACGAAGAGTAAAAAAGAGTAAAAATTTGTGTACATCTCATTGAGTATTGACCCTACAAAACAGAAATGAGAATAATGATTTGTGGTATTTGAATGTATGTAGAATGAAAACCCAGGATATAAAGAGCATTTACAGCAGGAGGTGAGTAAATGGTTGTAAAGAACATTCTAGTTCTAAGACTCTTATTATCCTGGGAGATATGAAATCTACCAAATTATAACAGATCTTCATAAATCAAACATGTATATGTATTATTTAGGGTAAATGCTAAAAATACAGTGATAGAGTATAGAACATGAGAAGAATAATAAACATACAGTGATAGAGTATAGAACATGAGAAGGGAAGCAGAATAATAAAAATATGTGCTGTGAATGAAGGGAAAGAAAAGGAGGGAAACAAACTAGACGGACAGCACCCAGGAAGGTGCAGGTGAGCGTTCCAGTTGGTAACAAATAAACTGAACACACCAAGATGTTCAATTTAAAGGTAATCAATTTTCACTCTGAGTTAAAGAGAGAAAAATAACTGTATGCTGTTTACAAAAACACGTGATAATTGGAGTGGTCTTTGGGGGTGTCTATGGTGATGGTTACTATTAAGTGATGTTACGTGATTAGCCTTTGAGAATATTGCTTTGTGATGAGTTATTGGACAATACATTTTTGTTCGTACATCTTTTTGTGTGTCTTCTATATTGTTTTAAGAAAATTAGATATTATGTTCAACTCAAATCGTCAATGATTTAAAAAGGTTAAAACCTGTGGGTGGCACCTGTGGCTCAAAGGAGTAGGGCGCTGGCCCCATATACTAGAGATGCCAGGTTCAAACACGGCCCTGGCCAAAAAAAAAAAAAAACCTGAAAAAAGAAAAAGAAGTTAAAACCTGTGTTAAAAATGTGCAAGTAACCAGGGACTCCCAAACGTGGCTAGGTGTTCTATATTTTTGCCTCATGTTTCTGGAGTATGTCTTAATCATATATATTTTTAAAACAACCTTTAACATTTATATATCCTTTGGTCTAGCTATTATTTTTCAGGCATATAATAAAGAATGTGGGCAATAATATTAGCACAGGAAAGAGAATATTAGAATAAAAATATGTTATTTAAACAACTTATGACTATTGTATAAGGGAATATTAATCATCACTAAAAGTCACACTGAAAAGTAATTTTAAAGGCATAGGAAGTTATTCAAAATGTATAATTAAGTGAAAAAATAATCTCTAATAATAATGGCAAGAGCAAACACTGGGATGGTACTCGTGGTATGACGGCACTGTTCTAAGAATTTTTGTATCAACATTTTTAGTCTTCACAACAGATGCCTGAAGAAGGTTCCCTCATCCCCACTGAGCAGGTGAAGAAACCGATGTATGGACGGGGTGAGTAAGCAGCGTGGATTGCATAGCCTCCAAGTGCTGCACTCTGCTTCCTCTCTATGAAGGACCGTGTTCCATAAAGCCTCATTCCAGTCTTCTCTCTCTCTCTTTCTTTTTATTAAATCATAGCTGTGTACATTAATGCAATCGTGGGGTACAATGTGCTGGTTTTATATACAATTTGAAATATTTTCATCAAACAAGTTAACACAGCCTTCACGGCATTTTCTTAATTATTGTGTTAAGACATTTGTATTCTCCATTTAGTAAGTTTCACATGTACCCTTGTAAGATTATCTTTTTCTAGATAGATAGTGTCAAATAATCACAGATCTGGATTTAGGTAAGGAAAGAGTTTCTGAAAATGTTTTTTTAAATGAGGGGAAAGGGGACTACTGGCCCAGGGAGAGGATACTGCGTTAGGGAGACCATTCCAACCTAAGATCTGCCAGCATCATAAATGCCCGGGACAGGGGCAGGACAGGGGGGTTTGCTTATAAGGAAGAGTGAGCAAGTCTGGAAAGAGACCGAGGTCTCCCACAGTGTAGGATACAGATTTGCACCGTCATGCCCTGCCTTCAAATTATTTTAAATGATGTTTCTGGTGTGATATTACATATACAGGGTGACCAGAAAGTTTGCATGAATTGCATATGAACTTTATGGCCACCATGTATATCGAATTTATACAAGAAAATTTCAGAGTGGTGAACAGTAGCTCTTTCCTTTTAGTTATTTTTTCGCTTTTAACTCTCCCCCAGACTCCTTCCTGGGCATGCTTGAAGGCTGCAGATGACTTAAAAAGAATAATAAACGTAAGATCTTATCTTCCTGTTTTTATTCTGAAATGGGGGAGTCTTTGGTGGTTTAGTGAAATATTCTTTCATTCCCAGTAACTTGAAAATGAGCTCGTATAACCCCCTCTTGAGTATGTCTAAATCATTGAGGCTCCTGCCTCATTTCACATTGTCTGGAAAAAAGAAAATTGGGCACTACACAATAATAACCTGTTAGTAAGTGCAGATTAGATGTAGCAAAAAGGCCTTTTTTACTGGATTAATTGAAAGTATCACTAGGTGATTGGAGGACATGGGCTAGTGGCTTTGAGTGAGCACTTCTCACAAATAATAGTGACTAAAGAAAACTAAATAGCACAATAGCTCCTACCACGGACACTGTAATAGGAAAAGCCATTGGCCTGAGCGGGTCCTCATTTAAGAACCTGGGGGCAGCACCAATAACAAATTTATAGTTTAGAGTAAGGGTTCAGGCTTTATGGTGTAGCTGAACTGCCTGGGGTTGTATATCAACCCTGTCATTTACTAGCTGCGTGGCCCTGGGCCTCAAGCCCATCATGAATAAACTGTAGTTCATAAGAGTAGCATCTAACTAACATGGCCATGCATAGGCTGGCTACTAATATTAACAAATAGCACGCTGAAGAAGAGTAATGGGATAAGTTAATGTCAAAAATACTTGAATAAGTATGAACAAAATGAAGAGAACCAGTAAGAGATGGTGCAGCACCTGGGACTTGCCATCCATGCCTCTAAGCTGGAAGGCAATTACCATACCCTGTGAGAACTGTGGCCACATTCTAAATTGTATATAAAATCTGCACATTGTATCCCATAATGCATTAATGTACACAGTCATGATTTAATAAAAAATTAAGAGGAAATAAGAAAACCTAGTCTTGAAAAAAAAAAACCAAAAACTATGGCCACAGGGAATGGCCATGGAATGGAGCTGTGTCCCTCCATAGGAACAGAGACACTGCCATACAATGGCCAGCAAGCGAGGGGAAGCAGGATAAATACCCTGACCTCTCTCTGCTCTGGCCCCCCACAATCCCGCCAGAGATCAGAGGAAAAAGGAACCCAGGGAATGCAGAACAGAGCAGGTGGTCTCCAAGCATAGAGTAGGGCAGAGCTGGCAAGGGGGGAAATGTGGATCTCGAAGGGAGAGGCAGAACGATCTAACCCAGAGGACAACCATCTCCTCCAGTTCAGCTGCAACAGGCATGCCGTCAACACAAAGTGACAGAGAGAACGTTGCCAGTAGAGGGGCATATTTCTTTTCTAAGAATCGCTCAATGGACAGAAATAGCTTGCACAATCCTTTCCTTAAAAAAAAAATATGGACAGCTTCCTATAATAGGACTGGTGACGATTCAAGAAGGACCTGAACGAGAATAGGAGTGGCTGCCAGTCCCTCCGTGATGCTTGCCTTGCTAATTTGCATATACTGGCATGCATTAAAGCACAATAGAACCTCATAACAAGAGTGTTGTCGCTAGATATTTAGAAACATTTATAAATGAAGAAATTAAAGCGTGGAGAGCTTTCTTGGCTAACTGGATGACATTATGTTGAGTGAAGTAAGCCAGAAACAGAAAGTTAAAACACATGTTCTCACTCATATGTGCAAGCTAAAAAAAGTTGATTTGATGGAAGTAAAAAGTAGAACAGAGGACACTGGAGGCTGGGAAGGCCCCGGGGATTTGTTAGAGGATAAAAAATTACCCTGATCTGATCATTATACCTTGTATGTATCAAAATATTACTGTGTATCCTGTGAGTACCTACAATATTACATTGTATTTATTGGTTTAAAAATAACAAATAAAAGTTAAAAAAGAAATAAAATAACATCAGCCATGTAAGAAAGAAAGACCGTAGTGTAATTTTTTTTAAAAAATGAGGTAAAATTAATACGACATAAAATTAACTATTGTAAAGAACTCAGTGGTTTTATGCACACTCACAGTATTGTGGGACCGTCACTTCTGTCTAGCTCTGAAACATTTTAGTAATCCCCAAGGAAACCTTGTGCTCATTGAGCACTCATTTTCCACTGATCCGCTGCTCCCAGTAACCAGCAATCTGCCTCTGTCTCTATAAACCTCCATTCTGGACAGTTTATAAATTGGGTTATGCAGGATGTGACCTTCTGTGGCTGGGTTTTTTCAATGAGCATAACGTTTCTGAGATTCCACCTTGTAGCATAAATCATCTCTTCATTCCTTTTATGGCTGAAGAATATTCCGTGGTCTGGATATACGACACATTATTTGTCCGTCATCAGTAGATGGACATTCAGGTTGTTTGCTTTTGTTAGCTATTGTGAAGAGTGCTGCCATGAACCTATTTTGCAATTTTAACCTCTATCTTTTTAGATAATTCACAATGACTTGACAGCCTAGCGTCAGAGTACAAGATCTAGAATTTACTCATTCATTCTTCTCCTCTTTTCATTCAGAAATCTGCTTGGATGGCCTAGCAGGGAATAGGTCTGTCCTACTCCCTGGGGACATAGCAGTGAGCAAAATAAATCTTGTCTGTCACAGGCCTGTCTAGTCAGTGAGACAAGTGATAAAACAAAATGACCCCTACGGACACATGCTATCCATTGTGGCTAAGTGCTGTGGAAAAGCCAAGTAAGGAAGTAGGAAGCGCCATGGGTTTGGAAATGTGTCCCCAACATGCTAGGTGTTCAAAAGCAGCTTGTCCAAAAAGGTGGCATTTCAGCAGAAGCTTTAAGGGAGGGAGGATGGGAGCATTTCTTTTCTTTTTTTTTTTTTTTTTCAATTTTGGATTAATAGGAGGGCAGATACAATTAGCTCACACTGTTGGCTTTTGTCAAGTCAAGTGCAAGTTGTAGTTGTGATCTTCCACTCAGGAGGTGTACCATTCAGCTGGGCATTGCACCTGCCAGGGGGTTTCCCAAACCCATCTCCTCTGCCCGGTTTTCGAATTTGGGTTTTTCTCTCCTGTGAGCACGTTGTTGTTAATCTGTAAGTTTCAACTTAGTATTGAAATGCACATGGATGCTCGATTTTCCATTGTTGTGATACTTTACTTAGGACAGTGTTCTCCAAATCCATCCAAGTTGTAACAAAAGATACAAAATCTCTGTCTTTTCTATGACTAGTATTTCAGGGTGCACACTTACCACAGCTAATTCATCCATTCGCATGTTGAAGAACACTTGGCTGTTTCCATATCTTTATTATAAAGTGGGCTGCCACAAACATTCCAGGGCAAATGTCCTTATGATAAAATGACTTTCTTTTGGGTGGAAGTGAGACTGGGAACTAGTACAGCCTTTATGGAAAACAGTATAGAGAGTTCTCAAAAAGTACACCTTCCATTTGACCCTCTGATCCCATTACTAGGATGGGGACATTTCAAAGAAGAATGTTTTTTAGGTAAAATCAAATCTAGATTCAAATCCCAACTCTGTCAACAGTCAACGTGCTGCTTTGTGCAAGGAAAGTAAGCGTTTTTGAGGTTCAGTCTCATGTGATAAAATATCTCCTGTTTCATAGGGTTGTTGTAGGATTAAATGAAATATTGAATACAAAATCTAAGCAATGACCTTGGTAAATTTTACCTACTTAACCAATGCTAGCTTGGTTAATATTATGAGACTCAGCTCCTAGAGATATTTCTGCACATTCTAAATAAATACCATTCCCAGCCTTAATGCCTGAGGATTTTACCTTTTAAGATATTGTGAGATATTGTCTGATAATAAATCTAGTCATTGCTGTCTTCATACATGTATTTGTTCCCAGAACACAGTAATGAGATGAAAAAGTTGAAAAAAAAAATCAATCTACTTAAATAACTTGCTGAAGCGAAATTGTTGGCTGGAAAACTCTAGAAGTATTTATGGGGAAAGAGTAAACATACTTTAATTACCAGGTGTACAATCCTCGAATCCAGTTTTTTCTCAGAATTGGGTTTAGTGGGAAATCAATAAAAGATAGGTGAGAAGAACTTTTTGCAGTAGGTCAACAAAAGTGAGCTATATGTGTTTTCTCTCATGTTCCCGGGTACGTCCTCCTCATCTTTCTCTGTGCCCAGAGAATTTGTCTTACACATATTAGTCTTTGGTGCTACAAACCATTTCTACTTTTGAAAAAGGGGCCTCCTAGTTTATATGTTACTCACTTTTCTCAATATCGAATATCAATTTCTTTTTCTTAAAGTGTTTCAAAATTTATTAATGGAAAGCAATCATCAACTTCTAATAGAATACAGTCATCCCTTCAGTGCAGCTTATGGTTTTCTGAATTTGAATGAGAATGATCACACACTTCACAGCTTCTTTCTATTGTGGTATGCTGTAGACCAATTGTATAATTCCACATTATCCTATAATTGATTTTCGGATAAGAGACATTAGAGGAAGCGTTGGCCACAAGAGATACTGTGTGACTCATTGTTTGCAAATGTGCAACCCTCTGGGGCTAAATTAACTAATTACACAGGTTATTTAGAGAGCGACTTACTGAGTAAGCAGCAGAATGGAAAGGTTACAAACACCCTGACATATTTAGCTTATATTACAGGATATATTTATGATTCGTAAATGCTTGGTTGGGCAAAAAGAACTGAGAAGATTTAGCTTCAAGAATGATGATTTTCCTTTCTTCTATATCAGCATTGGAGGTAATGTAAGATGTTCTTAACAATGGATCATGAACAAATTAACAAATAAGAGAAGGCCAATTAAGGTGGAAGCGTATGTGCCAAAATACATAATGAAAGGCACAAAAAAGGGCCAAAGTTTAAAAACTCAGATGTATCATCTTTCACGTCCTACTAAAACAGGGCTCAGAATTCTCACTGAAGACCATGTGTCTGAATGCCCAAAGACCACAA
>NW_003852494.1:5961740-5987274 GCF_000181295.1 Otolemur garnettii
GCTATGTTGGTTTTACTGTCACACATTACTTTGAGGAGACATTGATGGTATTCATTGCACAAGTGGTTTTTGAATCCCCATGGTGTGCCAGCAACCTTAAAAGATGTCACATGAAAGGAGAAAATGAATCATTCACTACGAGGGACCTCAGAAATACAAAATGAAAATTAAGCAAAGAAAAGCCACGTTGGAGTACAGCGCAGGTTACTGAGCTACATGGAATGCTGTCAACTTGGCAGAAAGATGCTCAGGGGTATTACGCCATAGATCCTGGGGTCAGACAAACCTGGCCTGGAATCCTAGAGCAGCTGCCCAGGAGTGGGGAGCCTTAGATGCTTCATCCAAAAGGGGTGTTTAAGTTTATCTCTCTGTGTATGTGCAACTGCCTACATTTCTTTTTAGTTTTCAGTTTTACCTTGTGTACATGTAGGGCTACATCATCAGCGGCTCTCACACTCAGAATTGACTGTCTCCTGTTACAAATTTTTGCCTCCTTAGCCACTTTGGTGCTATGAACTTGGCTCTCCTTTTTTGGGAGAGTGTAGGGCTGCAGTTGAAGAGCCTGGCAATGGTTTTGAGAACAATGTTGGGAGTTTGCCTTCCCTTCTCCGTGCCTCCTTTCTCTTCTCTTCAGAATCGTAGTCCCTCAACTCTTGGCTTCTTTGGCAGCCGTAAACAAAATATTTGTCTTTCCATATCTGTGGGGTTGCTGAAATCTCTTCAAAATACTCTCAAAACTCATGCCTCACAAAACCAAAGGCAATTTGGCAGATGCATCTCCAAAGCAGGATGCCAGAACGAGCATGATCACCAATCGCAGGTCATCTGAGCGAGCATCCGAAATCTATATCTATCTGTATCCGTATCTGTATCCATCTACAGAAAGAGAGAGAGGGAGAGAGAACTGTACTCACTTATTGGTTTTGTTAAAAGGTCCATGTCTTTCTTTTGGTCTTGAAACTTCATGCTAGATTCTGCCTTAAATTGAGAAGCTGGAGAATAAGCACCTAGACAATGAAAACCAGGGTCATCTAGAACAGAAACTGAAACTTGGGTGAGAAAAACAGTGCAGGAGTGTTATCTTGCAAAGGAAAGGGGAGTGAGAATAAAATATGACCGTCAAAAAGAGCCTAGTCCGATTATTCCCCATCATTATTCCCTGCTGTTGAATAATTTCAAATTATCAACACACGGCTCACTCCTCCTGAGGTCTGATTTCTCTGCACACATCTGCCTTTCTGCTTCTAAAGCATCTTCTTGTCAAGTCGCCGGGGCAGTGTTGGCTTTTGCTGGCTTCCTCCCCTCTGGAACGCCCACGTTGCAGAAGAACTCACCCACACAGGGACATTTGTGAGGCAACGGCTGCCATTTTCCCTCCCACTATTTTCCCCCCTGTTCTAAGCTATTTGGGGAGTTAAACAATTTTTTTTTTAATATAGTTTTCCCACCTGTAAGAAAGTGACTGCCTCAGTGATAATCAGACATAAAACCTGACCAGCTTTAAGAAAAGACTCAAGTGCCTCTTCCTCCAATGGGAATGCCTTATTTTATAAGCCACTCCAACTCTGAGCCCAACATTACTCTTTCGTAGTTTGCTGAGATTTGATGCTTAGGCCCAGCCACTATTTCCTTTTCCAATAGCAGCCTCTCTACCATGCAAGATGCTTATGCCGGATATTGGTCCTGGTGGGCATGATGGGAGTGTCCAGCCACAGAGGAGAGATGACTCAAGAGATCGTGGATGAGAAGGTCAAGTGATGCTGTACACGTCTACCCTCAGCTCTCGCCTCCTTGCTTAGGAGAGAATTAGCATATTTCTGTGACTTACTCACTGCAGCTCCAGTTCCTATCCATGCACTGAGGATTAGAGCAACACCTGTAGCACCGGCCTGTTGGAGGCATTTAACGAGCTAATGCCTGCAAAGCTCAGTGCCCAGCACACTCCACACTGCCCTTTCTCTTCAGTGAACATGCCAAGGTGGAAATAGCCTCAGGACTTGGCACTTCTTATTTCCTGGGCTTTGAATGCTCTTCTTTCACGTATTTACATAGCTGCTTCCAGTTTTTTTTTTTTTTTTTTTTTTTTTTGCCAACTGCATTCCTAGCATCTGAAGCAGTATTTATGTATTCTTCTGTTGTTTTCTCTCACTAGACTGCACCTGAGGGGGAGGACTGTGTCCATTTTGTTCTGCTCCACAATCCCAGTATCTGCACGAGTGCTGGTACACAGAAGCTTCTCGAAAACAATTTGAATGGGTGAGCAAACAATTATTTCTGAGGGAGGAGAATCTTTGCAGAAGGTCATGATTCCAGCAAACATAAAAGCAGGAAAATTATATCTTAACAGCATCTTCAAGAGCCAGTCTTTCCCCCTCCCACACACCTCTTGGGAAGGTCTTCAATCTAGTCTATACTGTGCTACATCTTTAAAATTTTGGAAAGTCAGCTGGGCGCCTGGAGCTCAAGACTTGGAGGTTGCTGTGAGCTGTGCTGCCACGGCACTCTCCCCAGGGCGACATAGTGAGATGAGACTCTGTCTCCAAAAAAAAAATTTTTTTTTGGAAAGTCGCCACCTCCTATGTTAATCTATTGGACATTGTAAATTTTTTTAATTAATAAACATTATTAAAGCAAGTTTAAGTTCACAGAAAATACTAAATGGAACAGAAAGGACAGAGAATTCTCATATGCCCTGTCCCCACTTCAACCTCCCTCATTTCAACATTCCCTGAGAAAGTGGAACATTTGTTACAACTAATAAACCTTCATGAACACATCATTATCTCTCAAAGTCTGTGGCTTTTATTTCCTGATGGATGTTCACTCTGGCTTCTTCAGGGGGAATTTATCACATGAGTTCCTTTTACCTGTTTCTGAACCAGTGTGGCTAACCCTGGGAAGAGACAGGGCAGGTGTAAGACTCAAGATATGGTTCTCATTGGTGGGAGACTTTGATAAAGACTGAGAAATGGCCTAACTACTAGACAACTGAATTATTGTATATCCATTCCAAATTCTGGTTCTTAGAATTCAGGAACAGAGATATGTTCTGTTGTAGAAGTTGGTTGCCTGGAAGAGTCATATTGATGACCAATGAAAGAAAAAATTTCCCTAAATATAAAGTGCATTTTCTTTCTTTCTTTCTTTCTTTTTTTTATTTTCAAGGGATTTTTATTTGGAAATGGCATGCAAAGTCCACACAATCATCAGTTCAAGGCATCGAGACTTATGCTTTAGTCATCAACAATTTCTCATACTAGTGTGGTTTGTGAATAATATGCTTCTGTTTATTTTAATCTCCATTCTATTTTATTATAAAAGTCTGCCCAGTGATTCTAAGAAAATCTCTCATTCTGCAAAGGAAGGGAAATAAGGAAAAGCTCTTCCATCACCCCAGGTTTCCTTTGATCACTATCTCACTTTCATCATATTATTTGGCTCTTCTCCCAGTTTTATAATAAATCACTCAATATAACACGGTCATTCATTAAGGTCTGGGAACAGCATGAAGTTTAGGCTGTAGTTTCTAAACTTTCAAGATCTGGGGGTTTCTGATCTCAGACAGTCCTTATCACTAAGGGAGAAAAATTGCTGCACTTTATTCAAAGAGATTCTTATAACTAATGTCTACATTTTACTAAATATTCGAACTGAATGTTGATTTTTTGCCAGAGATCTAGGTACAGAGAATACAAGGACTTGAGCATTAACATTGTGAAAGAGCAACCATGGCAGGTGTGGGGAACCCCTCCCACGCCATCGGGGAACCCCTCCCACCCCATCGAGATGCTCTCTAATTGGGTAAGAAGCCCTGTATCAGCGTCCTCTCCTCCATTCCCTACTTGTGTAATAATCTACGTTTATCTTACAGGTGCTGTGGGCTTACTGTTTCATGGCTTAGCGTCTTTGAGCCTCACAGGGCCCCAAAGCTGAACTCTGCGCTCCCCAGCTCCCACCAGATGTGCAAGTTCACTCCTCAGCCAGGCAAGCGGCACTTCACCCTGTCCTCAACCTAACCAATTTTACTTCCCCTGTATTCCACAGAATCACTGGAAGAAGCCAATTGATCTCACTAGAGGATTTAGAGTGACCTAATTGAAATGGACAGACAAGAAAAATAGTCCTTGACTCCAAATATTCCAAAACAAAACTCATACCGAGTATGCCGTCCTGGACATAAGTTGGCAAAGCCAATCTCAATTTTGGAGATTCTGCATGTAGTATCTGGTTTTCCTAGAGACTGGAGTACATTTAAATACGGTATCAAAGCAAATGTTGGAAAAATAACAGAGTGACTATTGGCCAGGGTGGTAATTTGGGCTGGTGAATAGAATAACTTTTGAACTGGTTGTGTTTAATTCTAGAACTGTTCGTTTTCAAGCCAGAAACCCCAGGCCACAGTGGCAGTGCAGCAGCCTCATGATGGGAGGGCTTCATTTGCACTCACATTACATTTGCATAATATTTCAGGCAGACTGTCTGCAGAGACAGCCACGACCTTTGCCTGGCTTTGTACCTTCGTCCCTGGCAAATCTTCATAGAAATGGCCCGCTTTGTGGTTTACAGCTTTTCAGCTACAGAAGTTGGAATATAACCAGGTAAGACCTTGGAGACCCTGCACCTGTGATCATGTATTTTTTGAAATTAATTTTTGAATCTGAGATAAAGTAACTGTATGTCATGAATCCCTTACCCAAATCTGATTTTTGTCACCACCTATTTTCTGTATCCCCCAAAGTCTCTAGGTAAGAACTGAGTGAAATCTGTTTCTGCTGACATTCCAGGAACAAGGAGGAGGAGCAGACGGTGAGCAAATCAGCAATGTCGTTTGTCTGTGAAGCCACACGGAGAATGGCTGGCCCCTTCCCCTGAGCACAGACCAAGAGCCCTGTCCCAGAGAGGTGGATGTGGAGTAGAAAGTGGCATAGAAAATGGCAGAAATGAAGAAACTTTGTCCACTTACCCTGGGCATCTGCTTAGGAAAATTCGAGAGTAGCAGAAAGAATTCTGAGTTAAAGTCCAGAGGCAATGCTGTCTCCTCTCTGCATCTTGATTTCCTCACACCTGGATGACACGAATTTACTTGTGTGTAAGGTGTTTGTCCGTATTAAAACTGGACACCAACAGAGGCTTGGTTTCTGCTCGCACCCTCTGGGACCCACCCGCCTGCCTGAGGACCCCACAGCTGGCAGGTTTCAAGGGGTGGGGTTCAGATTGGAGAGGCTGTGGAGGCATTTGGGCCGCTGGCTTCCTAGGCAAGCGCAGCCCACTGTTGTCCCTGGCAGGGCTTCAGGACAGAGAGGCAAATACAGGGGATGTGTAAGCGCACTGAGGTCTCCATCGGGTTCCTGAGTGAAGAATCCACTTCCCAGATCGTCTTTAATAAGGGCAGGTCAGGTCAGCAGCAACTGTGGCATTGTGGGGGCTTCCAAGTCACAAATTCCAGGTTCTTTGAATACCTCTTAACAGGGATGTGAATTCAGAACATTCTGGTGTGTGTCTGTGGCAGGGGCACGATCATTGGATTTCGTGGCTTGGGGCATCAGCCACACTGGGTTTTTCATAAAGGGAGCCCCTTAGAGTTTGGATTATTAAGGAAGGACCACTTTGGAGATTGGAAAGTTTGGGTGCAAGGACCAAGCATAGTAATAGTTTAGACTAGAAGCATTGGCATTTCGCGGACAATGTCCAGTCCCCATTTTCTCTCTCAATAGGAGCTAAATGTCCCCTTCATCTTCCCCTACAACACCAAGCACTTTCAACTTCATATCTGTAGCTTTCTCCTTAAACTGCACCTTAAATAACTGGGTCACAACTGATAATTAACTTATCCATCAAAGCAGATGCATTTTTAAAAATCATATGTATTCACCATATTGAAATGCACTTCTCAAAATTATCAGTGCTCCTAGGAACATCGTAGGAATGCAGGAAATAGCTGTAGATGAAGCAGCTTCAAGTCACCAAATTGTGCACAGAGAAGAAATGACAAGCAATGTGACCTTTTTTCTTCACGTTTCAGTTTTCAAATGCCAACTTGTCTGGCACGTGGTGAATACTCAATGCACATTGGTTAATTAAATTGCCTAATTGGATTTGGTGGAATAATCTCCACGCTCTTGCAGAAGCAGACAGGATTACATTGTTAATAATCCCAATTTCCATTTGAAAGTGCTTTTCCTATTTAAAAAGAGTATGGTACATCTTCCATTTCTTTGTTACGTAAATGAAAAAAGGAACAACATTGAGAAATGAAGTGTCAGCCTAGAAATTTCCAAAATACTGAGAAATAGGTGTAAGTCAATGACAGTTTTGTAGCTTTGAGATGACCTACTATAGCTCATTCCCTAATATTTTGTCACTTACACAAACCATCTAACCATTAAATCTATGCAGCCATTCTTCATATCCACAGTGGGAAGTGTAAACAGCCTAGCCGCAGTTTACTGCCCTCGTCTTCCTTGTTAGATGAAGGCATCCCCTCCCCAGACCACATTCCCGTGACTCTGAGGAGTGGCTGGTCCCTCACCCTGGTGCTAGGGTGAGTTTGATTGGTACCATGATAATTCCATTTCTTGACTCAACTCTGATTAATAGGGTATGAGGGGAATTCTGCTACAGATTCCTAGAAAAGAAGTTCTCTCTTTCTCTCCTAAGGGACAACCTCGGAAAGAAGAATATTGTCAGGTCTGTGTGGAGCACCTGGGATTGTCGCCCTCTAGCTGTCACCTGGGAGCGGAAACCGTCACCAATCATAGGGAAGACACAGGCCCAGTGCCCTTGTCTTCGTTCAGCTACTGAATCAACACAGGCAGGGCCACACCTGATCTATAGGTTGCCTAAAGTACCTAACAAACCTCCTGTTCTGTAAGCCTGCTGACCTGCTGAGTCTGGATCTTCATTCTTTCTTTTCTTTTCTTTTTTTTGGCCAGGGCCGGGTTTGAACCTGCCACCTCTGTTATATGGGGCCCTGCACCCTACTCCTTTGAGCCACAGGCGCCGCCCTGAGTCTGGATTTTCTACACTGCAAAGCAGTTAACTGACACATCTCTGTTAATGGTGTGCGGTTGCTGTATTTTATGGCAGCTTTTGTCATGCATTCAGGACAGTCTTTCTACCTGCAGGGGACTGAATTCCTGGAGGGTAGGGACAGTGCTTTCTTCTTTTATGTCAGAATCAGGTATAATGATTGGCACATGGCAAGGGCGTATAATTGCTGATTGAATTGTATTCCTGGGATAGTTTTCAATATTCTCATAGACATCTTAATCAGCATGAATGCTTCTCAGTATTGATTTTACAAAGCAGAGAAAATAGTGTTATGGAGACTTTCAGGAACACAGGGAATGCAGAATGAGTTACAGTCAAATAGAAGAGATATATGTGTGAAATATTGTCTACAAGGACTGCAAATGGTGGTATGGTACATAGTTGTAATTGATTTATTTGAATAATGTATATAAGTAGGAGATTATTTTTCTTATATATCAAGACATCCAGAGATTTCTGGTTTTATTTCAGCAGCTCAATATCATCCAAGTGAATGCCTTTTCATTTTCCTCATAGCTGAAAATGGCTGCTAAAGCTCCGGCAATCACTTCTTTATTGAAGGAAAGAAGAATATAAAAGAAGCAGTGGCAGTGATGTCTTTTCCTTTCTTAGGACAGCAGAAACATTTTAAGAACTATCATCATTCTTGAAAATTGTGATGTTTCTTGGGGCAGAATGGGATCACATGACCACCCCAGGTGCAAGAGGGAACGGGACATTGTGAAGCAACATTGGTCATCACTTGAGCCCATGATGCCCAGAAGAAAATATAGGTTCTATAAAGCTAATAAGATAGTAGGGGAGGGATATGGAGAGGCAGTTGATAGAGTCTTCTATATTTGATGGGCAATATGCTATGAAGTCTTGATGAAGGAAGAAAGAATTAATTTCGTTTGGCAAAAATCACTGAATAGGAAAGCCTTAATCTGACCTGCAGGGAAAATTTCATTACTTTACTGTGTGAGTTGTTGATATAGACCTATGGACAGGTTCATTTCCAGAACTCCACAATAAAGCAAATAGCTCAATAAAGTGAGAAACACAATGTTTTTTCTTTCACAGTTCTTATAAAAGTTATGCTTACACTATATAATAATCTATTAAGTTGTGTAATAGCATTATGTCTGAAAATGTACATAATTAAAAAATTAAAAAGTGCTAAGTATCAGCTGGGGTTTCAGCAAGTCATAAGCTTTTTTGCTGGTATGAGGGTCTTGCCTCAAAATTAATGGCCACTGATTGATCAGGGTGGTGGCTGCTGAAGGTTGGGGTGGCTATGGCAATTTCTTAAAATAAGGTAACATTAAATTTGCTGCATCGAGCAAGTTCTCTTTCCTGCGATAGCAGCATGTGATGCTATGAGAGAGCATTTTACCCACAGTAGAACTTCTTTAAAAACAGGACTCAAGGCTCGGTGCCTGTGGCTCAAGTGGCTAAGGCACCAGCCACATACATCTGAGCTAGCGGGTTTGAATCCAGCCTGGGCCGCCAAACAACAATGATGGCTGCAACCAAAAAATAGCCAGGCGTTGTGGCAGGCACCTGTGGTCCCAGCTACTTGGGAGGCAGAGGCAGGAGACTCACTTGAGCCCAGGAGTTGGAGGTTGCTGTGAGCTGTGATGCCATGGCACTCTACCCAGGGGGACAGCCTGAGGCTCTGTCTCAAAAAAACAAAACAAAACAAAACAAAACAGGAGTCAATCTTCTCAAACCCTATCACTGCTTTATCAATTAATTTTATAGTATAATATTCTAAGTTCCTTGTTGTCATTTCAACAATTATCACACCACCTCCATCAGGATTAGATTCCATTTCAAGAAACCATTTTCTTTGCTCATCCATAAGAAGCAACTCCTTGTCCATTCAAGTTTTATCATGAGGTTGCAGCAATTCAGTCACGTCAAGTTCTACTTCTAATTCTCTTGCTGTTTCTGCCAAATTTCCAGGTCCCTCCTCCATGTCTTGAACCTCTCTAAGTTATCTCTGAGGGTTGAAATCAACTTTTTCCAAACTCCTGTTAAGGTTCATATTTTGACCCTCCCATGAATCACGAATGCTTTTAATGGCATTTGGGATGGTGATTCTTTGCCAGAGGTTTTCAACTTAGTTTGCCCAGATCCATCATAGGAATCAATATCTATGGCAGCTGTGGACTTAAATAATAAGTCTTGAAAGTTGAAATTATTCCTTAATCCATGGGCTGCAGAGTGCATGTCATGTTAGCAGACATGATAACAGTACTAATCTCCTTCCACATAGCCAGTAGAGCTCCTGGGTGACCAGATGTATTGTTAATGAGCAGGAATGTTTCTAAAGGAATCATTTTTCTATGAGTAATAGGTCTCAACAGTGGGCTTAAAAGAATAACTATACCACACTGTTAGCAGATGTGCTATCATCCAGGCTTTGTAGTTCCATCCATAGGGCATGATGCATGGTAGATTACTGATAATTCTTTTTTTTTGAGACAGAGTTTCACTTTGTCATCCTCAGTAGAATCCCATAGTGTCATAGCTCAACACAACCTCAAACTCTTGGGATCAAGTGATTCTTCTTGCCTTAGCTTCCTGAGTAGCTGGGACCACGGGTGCCTGCCACAACACCTGGCTATTTTTAGAGACAAGGCCTCTCTCTGGCTCAGGCTAGTCTCGAACCTTTGAGCTCAGGCCATACACCTGCCTCGACCTCCCAGAGTGCTGGGATTTCAGGCGTAAGCTACCGTCCCCTGTCTATTGGGCATAATTCTTCAGGGCCCTGGGATTTTTGGATTAGTAAATGACCATTGGCCTCAATGTCATCAGCTTCATTAGTCCCTAATAGAGAATCAACCTGCCCTTAGAAGTTTTGAAGCAACCCCTTGACTTCTCCTGTCTCACTATGAAGGTCCAGGATGGCATGTTTTTCCAATATAAAACTATTTTTCTACAATGAAAATCTGTGTTTAGTGTAGTCACCATTGTCAATGATCTCAGATCTGGATAACTTGGAGGGTCTAGACCAGCCCTTCCTGCTTCATCTTGTATTTTCACACCATGGAGGTAGCTTCTTTCTTTAAATGTTATGAACTCCTCTAGCTTCAAAGTCTTCCTCTGTAACTTCTTCACGTTTCTCAGTCTTCATAGAATTGAATGAAGTTAAGACCAAAATCTGAATTAGGCTTTGGCTTGAGGGAATGTTGTGACTGGTTTAACCTTCCCTCCAGACCATCAATACTTTCTTCATATCAGCAGCAAGGCTGCTTTGCTTTCTTATCGTTCTTGTGGTCATTGGGGTGGCATTTCTGATTTCATTCAAGAACTTTTCCTTTGCATTCACAACTTGGCTAATTGTTTGGCACAAGAGCATTCAGCCGCAAGAGCTTTCAGCCTATCTTGGCTTTCAATGTGCCTTTGTCACTAGGCTTAGTTATTTCTAGTTACTGATTTAAATTGAGACACATGACCTTTTCCTTCTCTTGGACACTTAGAAGTCATTGTATGTTATCAATTCGCTTAATTTGGTGTGTTTTATGGAGGTTTGAGGGGTAGGGGAGAGATGGAAGGGCAGCTATCAGGACATGTACACTATTAAGTTTGGCATTTTCTATGGACATGGGGTGTGTGGGGCCCCCAAACAATTATAGTAGTAACATCAGTGGTCACTGATACAGATCACCATAACAGATACAATCATGAAAAACTAGAAATATTGCCAGAATTACCAAAACATGGCATAGGGCCATGAAGAGAGCACAGGTTGTTGAAAAAAAATGATACCAATAAACTTTCTTAGCCCAGGGTTGCTCCTACCTTCCATTCGCAAAAGACACACTATCTGTGACATGCAACAAAATAAGGTATTTATGTATTAGTTTCTTATTGCTGCTGTAACAAATTCCAAGAAATTAGTGGATTAGAACAATGTAACTTTCTTATCGTTGCAGTCATGAAAATTGAAAGTCTGGCACAGATCTCACTGGGCTAAATAAAATCAAGGTGTCTAAAGGGGTTTGCTTCTTTCTGGACATGACAGGGACAAATCCATTTCCTTGTTTTTTCTTTGACTCTCAGCCCCTTCCATCTGCAGAATTTGCAACTTCTAGCCAAATTCCTCTCATGCTGCCATCTCTGTGTCCTCTGTTTTCTGCATCTTGTAAGGATTTATAAGGACACTTGGGATTACATTGAGAGAACACGGGTAATCCAGGATAATCCCAGGATAATCTCCCCATCTCAAGGCCAGTTGGTTAGCAACCTTAATTCCACTCACAACTTAATTCTCTTTTGCCTCACAAGGTAACATAATCACAGGTTTCAGGGATTAGGACATGGACATCTTTGGGGGCCATTATTGTGTCTCCTCTAAGTCTCTGACTTTGGTGCATGAAGTGGGGAAGGAATGAGACAAAGGGGAATCAAGTTGCCAGAATCATTTTCCCGGAAGATTGTCATGTAGAATAAGATTGCTCTCTTCAGGACAAACACAGAACTAAATGGTGCAGTTTAAAATCGTTACTGGCAGATGAAGTGTGGAGCTATTTTTGAGGTGAGAAACTCTGACTAAACTAAGATCAGTTCCTTTATTTCTCAAAATCCTAGCATTGGGGACATAACTCACTGCTAGTGACCCACTGTATGAAAATGAATTAATATTACAAATAAATCAGGGGCACAGTTATTACAAATAAATGTGATTTGCATTACAAAGAGCTTCACCTTAGGATTTAAATGAGTTCCACTGATTTACTGCAATATAAATCAGCCCATGCCAATTGTTCTTTTGGCCCCAAAGTTAACTTGCCACCAGCTCTGTTCTGTGTCTCGAGGACATAGGATATGTGAAAACTAACTCAGCTTCTACCCAATATGACAGCAGAAAAAATAAGCAAATAATCTTACAATCAAACACCAGTCTTATCTATGACAAGAGCTATCAGGAGAGGCAGATGGTTGCCTGCAATTGTAGGATGAGAGAATGTGTCCCTGTCAGGACAGGTTGGGGGAGGCATCTATGATTTGTGCTTACTGATGTGTCAAGAGAAGAACAAGTAGAAGTTAAGAAGGGGCAGAGGGGAGAGACTGAGTGTCCAGACAGAGGGTGCAGCTTGTGCAAAAGCCCTGTGGCAGAGATACCACAGCGAACAGCAGGAACCAAAATAAGGTCTTTGTGGATGGAGGTACATAGCAAGCTGGGGCTGGGCTGGGGTTCTGGGGGTGGCACGAGACCATGCTGGGCATTGTGGGATCTGCCAAGTGACAGTACCTTTATTAAAGAGTCCATAGCTCACTGAGAAAGTTTTGATACATATGTTAAAGGAAGATGCTGAAACTGTTGGAGCGTGTAGCTATCATGATCTGATTTGTGGCTAAAAATCAATCCAGCTAGAGTATGGGAAGCACACTAGAGTGGAGTTCAGAGCCTAACACTTTCCCTGCACTCTGCAGGGAAAGAATCAGTCATTGTGCTGAAGGATTAGCAGCAGCAGTCAGCAGTGCTGTTTGTGGTGCGGCAGTGCTAGTTAGCACGTAAGGGCAGCTAACCTGGGCCAGAGGTTCTGCCCTTCCAGGCCTTGTCCTAAGTGCTCCATGTGCAGGATCCTAGTTGGCTCTCACAGTAGCTCTGTAAGGTGGATAATAATATTACCCCCATTTTCCAGATAAGGAAACTGGCACAGAGAGAAGTAACTGGGCTTGGTTGCTGCCCTGCCAGTATGAAAACTGCGGGGTCAGTGTTTGAGTCAGGCAGACTGACCCTGGAACTGCTGTTGATATAGAGGATGGCCGCCAAGTGGCTGTGGCATCCCCAAATGATGTTTGTTTGTTTTTTTATTTATTCTTAAAGGAAGACATTTTACTTAATGTTACTGAAAAAAGAAAAACAGGTTCTGATTAGGTATGTGAGTATGAAAATAATGCACACAAAAAGCTGTAGACTCAGGCGCTGGAAGTTAAATGCCTTCCAGGTCCAAGTAAATGAGGGCCCAGTGGCCAGACGCCAAAGACAACAGGAGAGTGACTGCCTGAACCGTGCAGGATGTGGTCCTCGTATTAACAAGTGCTCTGATTTTTAAAGAGATGCTGGAAACCCTGATTTTGATTCAAAATTTCCCTTCTCTTGTATGTTGGTGATTACTTTAACTGAGGTTTTAACACTGGGCAGGTCAACACTGATAGAAAAGAGGTTCAGGAAGAGGATATTAAGAACCAATATAACCTGGAGACAATCTTATCTCATCTGGGATTTGAGCTGCAGTGACTTGTTCCAGAGGACTGGTCTGTATGCTGTGCTTCTGGTCTGCTGGGGCTCCTGCTTGATGGTGCTGAGTGTTTTCAGCAATCTTCCTAATTCCAGGCCACAGGGACCAGTTCTGCTTGAGACATGAACTTCACATCTGAGCCCAGGGACACGGAAGAATGAACTTGCATAATTGATCATAAGGCATAGCTCACAAAGCCTCCCAGCGTATTAAGAGCATTATCAGCCTAAGACGGATGGCTGTCTTTCCACCCACCACTAATGTCTCAGCTCCACGAGGATTTTAAACCGCAGCTTTGAATTACAAATTTAGGAAGAAAGCCAACAATAAGGCAAAAGTCGGTATAAACCCTTCTCCCGAGAAAGGCTGGAGGTCACGATCTGCTAACGGTGCGTGGACACAATTTCCATTAGGCTAATGAGATCTGCGTGTACACACCGAGTTCACGGACAGACAAGCTGCCTGCATATTGAGCCAGGAGGTCAGGACCATTTTAATGTTTCATGTGATGACTTGCAATCCTAAATAAACTCATAAAGTCTGTTTGGCAACATAATGAAAAGAAAACCGAGTTCTACATGAAGAGACATAGAATTTCTACGAGCAGAAACTGAGTCTTTCTTAACCTCCAGATAGTACCTTAATCTTCCTGTCCCAAATGCTAACATTTTTTGAGAAAAACAATGACAACCAAAAAGACACTTTTTCACAGTGGTGGGACTGAGCCCAACGACCAGGGTCTTTTTAGTGAATTGAAATCATGAACCCACATGCACAAGAAGTGTTTTCATCAAAGCAAAGGACTTTCCTTAGATTAGAAGAGAGCAACATGCCTTTTCTTCGCCAGGTAATAAGGCTCTTCGTTTGTGTTTTGTGCACTTGTATTTAGTGGTGGTGATGAAAAACCCAACACAATAGAAAAAACCCAAACACCCTGTTTCTGCAAGTGCAAACTTCCCAAGAGAAGATGTGAACTGAGTTTATTTATCAGTGTCTACCGATCCACCGGAACGGTACAGAATTTGGAATTTAAGTAGACTCAAATACTTCTTGCTGTCACTCTAGAGGTTGGCAAATTTTCTCTGTAAAGAACCAAGTAGTCAAAGTTTTAGCCTTTGAGGGCCATATTGGTCTCTGTAGCAATTACCTGAATCTGCCATTAGAGGGGGCAAGCGTGCATAAACAAAGTGAACGTGTTTCACTAAAAGGTGCAGTGTTTCAAAAAAAAAAACAAACTTTGTTTACAAAATCAGGTAGCAAATCAGAGTTTGCTCCAAGGCTATGCTATACTGTTTCTCATTTTATTCCATGAAGTTAAGAGTGATTTGTTGTGCAGTGACAGAAAACCGGAGTGGTAAATAATTATTCTTTTTTAAATAACACATCTGCTATCGGGTTGCCAAGTTCACATGGGCCCATCCCGTTTCTGTTTTGTGAACCAATGTCTATCCATGTCTTAATGCACTGCTAGGCATAAAATGCTCCGGTAGCTCCATCGTGTTGATTGTTCTCCCACACATCCATGCCATTTGTATTCTAATTTCAAGATTTAAGAATTTCTAGATGTCTTGGTATTTTTCAAAATTGATGTGATGTAGCAAACTGATCATAAACTTAGACATCCATCACTTGCATCCTGGGGCTTCTTTAGCCAAACATGTTAAATAAATCCTTTCCTCTGTCTGTGCTAATATGCTACCAGTAAAATGAAACTGTTACACCAGGTTAGTCTTTCCCAGGACAGAGGACACGCACCCCTGTAGCAATGCTGAGCGATTTTAGGTGGCACCAGACACAACATTAAATAGCATTAAATCACATATTTCCATTTCAATTCTCTTTTTTTGATTATATGAAGGAGAGAGTCTATTTGGTGGTAGTAAGTTTTCAATATTTTTCAGAGAGAGAGAGCTAAACTCAGGTTCAGGAGACTCAGAAGAAAAGACCAGTTGGGGTTTTATAACATTAATTTTCATTGTATTTATTTTCTAAGTTACTTCCTATCATGGCTAGTGATACTGGATTGCTATTCACAGTAAAATGTGATATTCTTGTTTCAAAACATCATATGTCACTGAGCATCAAACAAAAATAAAATACAGATTAAAGAAATTTTCATATGAGACAAATTTGTATATATGAGAATGGAAGAGCAGCAATCTGTAACTTAATGGAAACACTTTTAAGATTGTATTCTTATGAATTGTAAACTCTTCTTTAAGTGAAGTCATGAAGCCATTGCCAGAACAGAGACTAAATTACCATTCATTATCAGAAGGAACTTGAGATTACTCCTACGCATACTTAAAATTTCCAACACCTCCCAGGCAGTCGAAGTTAGTGGAAGTGACTTGTGTTCAAAAGCTCCAAAAGTAAGGTTTTAAAATTTTCCTCTGGGTTACAAATAGTGCTTGGTAATCAACAGCTTTCAGTTATAGCTCCTGAAATTGCAAATCAATGTTCTCTGCTCACTGCTTCCATAAATAAATGTATTTAAAACAAAAAACAACTGACTTCAGATTTTAAAATGGTAGCATAGAAACAAGCTGGCTTTACTCCCTTACTCCCACAGAAACCAAAACCAAATATATGGTGTCGAGATTACCACTGGAAATAGCCCAGAATTCAAATATGAAGATGAGGCAGTTCTAGGGGTCACAGAAACATGGAAAAGCCTTGAGCAGACATTAAGAGAATTGGACTTCCACATTTGGAGTACTCCCGACCTGCATTCTTCTCGACACCAGATGTGTGGAAAAATCCCCCCCCCAACTCATTGTTTCTACATTGGACAGAAGTGAAATCAAAGTAACAATCAGGTTCCCCATCATCTTTGGCCCCCTAACAGGAGAGCTGGCCGTGCCTTAACCCACAGGAAGCACTGCAAGAGTTGGAAGGGAGATAAATCTCAGAGGATAGGCAGAAACAAAGAGGGGAGACAGGATCACTGCCCCAGCCCTAGAAACTCTGTTCTGCTTTGGAAGGAGATGACAAATCAGAGTGGGGGCTCCACAGCATTACAGGCTAGGAGGTTTGTCCCACATGTCGACCCTTAGCTAGCCTTCCCACATTGCTGGGATATCCCCTTCATGACCTACCCCATGTGGGAAGGGTGAGACTCTGATCTCTGATTGTTTCCTATAGTCAAGGTGATCTTGTGCTTGATTAAAATGACACCTAGAGTAGAAAGGAAGTAGTGACCTAGTGGTAAAGAACTTCTAAGCACCTACATCTAATAAAACAAAACAAAGCTAGAGGGAGAAGACTGGAATAAATAATCTGTCAATGCAAAGACATACATGTACATCCACAAGAAACAACAGTGACACCTAGAGATGTGTCAGGATTTTGTAATCTTCCCAGACAGAAATAGCCAGGAACCAAGTGACTAACGCTTATGAGATAGTGATGTGTGAGCTCTCTGACAAAGAATTCAAAATAGCAGGTTTGAGGAAAATCAGTGATCATGAAGATAACACAGAAAAACAATTGAGATATTCATCAAAGAGATTTAACAGTGAGATTGAAATGATAAAAAAATAGAATATCTTAGAACTGATAAATACATTTGCTGAGCTGAAAAATTCATTAGAGGCTCTCAACAGAAGAATGGATCAAGCAGAGGAAAGAATCAGTGAGCTTGAAGATGGGCTATTTGAAAATAGCTTCCATACCTTGGCAATTATGAATTGAGCTGTAATAAACTTTCTAGTGCAAATGTCTTTGTGGTAAAATGATTTTTGTTCCTTTGGGTAGATATCTAGTAATGGGATTTCAGGATCAAATGGAAAGGCAACTTTTAGATCTTTGAGAATCCTCCATACTTCTTTCCATAAAAGTTGTTTTAGTTTGCAATCCCACCAGCAGTGTACAAATGTTCCCTTCTCTCCACATCCATACCAAGATCTGCAGTTTTGGGATTTTGTGATGTGGGCTAATCTTACTGGAGATAGGTGATAAAGTGTACACAATACTAATATGAAACCAATATATATATACTTACACACTCATACAAATCACAAAACACAAATATAGTCTAGCAAAGGTGGAGGGGTGAGTAGGGAGAGGGGAGGGGAAGGAGCGAGAGTAATTGGTGGGAGGAAGGAGGGTATTTGATGGGATCTCACCTAATGTGCACAATGCCAGGGTATTCAGCATGCCCTCCTGGGTGAGGGGCTCTCCTACAACTTGAACTTTAGGAAGTGAGAAGGATATAACTTGAAAATTTGTTCCCTCATATTAATTTGAAATAAAAAATAAATAAAATGGTATTTAAAAAAATAAATAAAAATATTCAAGTCATGAAGTATACACACACACACATAGAGTAGAAAAAAGAAAAAAAGAGTAAAAAGAAATGAAGATTGTCTACAAGATATAGAGAATTACCTAAAAAGACTAAATCTAAGGACTACTGATGTTCAAGAGAAAGTTGAGCAAGAGCATGTATGAGGAAGAAAGACTATCAAAGAAATACTATCAGTGAACTTCTCAAAATGTGAGAAAGGTACAACTAAGGTACATGAAGGAAAGAGAATACCAGATTAAACTTGAATAAGACTACCCCAAGGCATATAATAATCGAACCCTCAAAGGTCAAGGACAAAGCAATAAGAGAAAAGAAGCAAAAAGAAAAAAATACACACACACACACACACACACACACACACACACATATATAAAGGAGCCAAATTAGTCTGGCAACAGACTTCTCCATAGAAACCCACACAGGCCAGGTGGGAGTGGAATGACATTTATAAATGGCTGATAGAAAAAAACAAAACAACTATTACTCAACTATCATTCAAGAATATTGTATCTTTCAAATCTGAGGGAGAGATAAGATTTTTCCCAGAAAAAAAGCTGAGAGAATTCACTACTACCAGACCTATCTTGCAAGAAATGCTACACAGAGTTCTTCAATCTAAAGAAAAGAAAAGAAACCAACTAATGTTAAAAAAAAAAAACCAAAAAACAACCTACTAATGTTAAAAAAAAAAAATGGTCTAAAGCCCACTGGTAAAATTAAACCAGAATTGTGGTTTGTATTGCACTCATAACTCTAGTGTAAAGCCCAAAAGGAGAATCTATCAAAAACAAAAATAGCTAAAGCAACCTAAGGGACAGATAATATAAAAATACTGAGACACTAAAAGTGTCTCAGAATGTAGAATGGAGTTCAAGTGTAAAAGTTTTTATTAATTATTATGTTTTGGGGGGACAGAGCCTTAAGCTATAGCCCTGGGTAAAGTGCTGTGGCATCACGGCTCACAACAACCTCAAACTCTTGGGCTTAAGTGATTCTTTTGCTTCAGCCTCCCAAGTAGCTGGGACTATATGTGCCTTCCACAACACCTGGCTATTTTTTGGTTGTAGTTGTCATTGTTTGGCAGGCCTGGGCCAGATTCGAACCCGCCAGCTCTGGTGTATGTGGTTGGCGCGTTAGCCACTTGAGCTACAGGCACCACCAGGTTTTATAAATTTTAAAAATTTGATTCTGTTCATTGTGATCTACATGTCACCTCTTTTAAATAACCTATTATATTTATGGGATGTTTTCGTAAGCCTCATGGTAACTACAATGCAAAAACCTATAATAGATTCACCAGAAATAAAAAGCAATGAAAATCTCACATAAGCTGATTTGAAAGTAGGCAAAATATCTTAATAGAAGTTTCTCAAAAGACGACATAGAAATGGCCAACAGATACATAATGAAATGCTCAACACCCCTAGTAATCAGGGAAATTCGAAGCAAAACTACAATGACATACAGTCTCACCCCAGTTAAGATGAATGATATCCTGTCATTTGCAGCAACTGGGATGAAACTAAAGGTCATTATATTAAGTGAAAAAAGCATGGAAAGACAAATATTGTATGTTCTCATTCATATAGGGGAACTAAAAAAACTGGATCTCAACAAAATATAGAGTAGATTGGTGGCTGAGAAGGGGATGGGGATTAATGGAGACAAATATGTGATTTGATAGAAGAAACAAAACCTAGTGTTAGATTAACTATATTTTTGTAGTTCATAAAAATCTATCATATGTTTCAAAATATAGAAGAGAAGAATTATAATGGTTCTAGCATAAAGAAAGGACAAATATTTAAGTAATGTATATCCTTAGTTCACTGATTTGATCTTTATAAATTATATGAATATATCAAATAATTACATGCAACCTGAAACTGTCCATATCTATTATGCATCAATAATTATGACCCCAAAATTGTTATAGCAATGATATCATACAATTTCAGAAGGTTAAGTGATTAGAAACAATTAAAAATGATAAGATAATAATTTTTATTTTGCTCAAATATTAATTTTTCCTCAGCCATTAGATATATTTCTTTGAAACATGTTGACTCACAAATACATTTGGCTGTTGTTAATCAACTGCCCTATCCCTCACCTTGACACACATACAGAATATTTCTTCCTGAATTTTCTATCCAGGAGAGAAAAATGAAAGAATTATCCAGCCTGATTCTCTATGTCAGGTTGAATTTGCCACTCTACAAGTATGTGAGCATTCATAGAATCAGGAATTCACTATGTCAGCTATATGGTGACCGTAAATTTCTGGAACTAGGAAAAGATGAATAGAATTCTGATTTGAAATGACATAGACAAGTAGGGAACTCAGATAGGAATAGGATCTAGGGAAGCCAGTGAGTGGCTTATTAGAAAACTCTGAAGAGTAGTGGGATGTAAGGGGGATTCACACTCTGTCTAAAAAGGAACATCATAATTGTTCCATTTATAATTGTTTCCATGTAAAAGTAAGGGCTTGATGTTTTCAAAATAATCTGTGGGCTATCTAAGTCACGTCTGTGAACCACAGTTAACCATGGATCAAAAATTCTTGAAGTCAGCCCCTAGAAACCAATGAATAATAGAGATATCAAGGGAAAGGATAGAATGTGAGTGAGCATTAATTTTTTTTAGAAAAAAATGTTAAAATCCCATTTTTCAATTTACCTTCTTCCCGAGAATTCAATCTAACAGCTGATATGAGAGAGTGATTGAAGCCTAAGAAAAAGATAAGATAAAGGATTGGATGTTATCCATTCCTCTAAGAAAAAAAAAAAAAAAAGAAACTTACCAGCACATACTGCAATTTTGTTTCAGTCATTCACCCCCATTTTATTTAAAGATTTCGTTTCTGATTTCCCTCTCCTCTGGTCTCCAATAGTCTTGATGCCAGAAAAACTAAGTTTGATTCCTAGATTGATCACTTATAAGCTGTGTTGGGTCAGGCAGATGTCTCAGATTCATTTCTATAAATGAGAAAGGTACCCAATATGTACATGACTGAATAATTTCAAATAAAGCAGTATAATCTCAACTCAAATCATCTTAAACAGAAAACAACTTTCTCATGTTCAATAACAGAACTCACCTGTAACAACTTAGGAGGTGGTTGATGCAGAAACTCAGTGATGATGTCACAAAGGACCAGCCACCCTTGTGTTCTCTCATCTACATCTTGGCATGTCTCTCATCCTCAGCAGGTGCAGGATTGGTGTATCAGCATCAGACATAATATCCATAAGGACAAGAAAAGCCATTTATTTCTGATGACTATTTATGGAATTAGGACAATTTTTCACCCAGGGTTTTCCAAAAGAACTTCTTTCATCTTGGCAAATACCAAGTCAGGTACTGATGTATGAACCAATCCATGCTGATGAGATTACAGTTGCATCAATACCTACAGCTTAGGATGTGCTAACCCAAGGTGCGTGGTTTAGAGTAAAGGGAGTAGATATTTGAGCAACATTTGGATTCTTGTGGGAGCAAAAGGAGATAACAGTTGCTGGGAAGTAACCAACAATGACCGGCAATTACCACCACACAGGCCTAACTTACTGTTGTCACTGTAAAGTGCCCTGCATATGTACACTAGGATTGTTATTGCAGGTTTGAGAACCTTCTTATAAGAAACACATAGTCAATCCTGCACCAGTAAATCCAGTCCATTGGGTCAGTTCTGTCTACATTCCTGGTTTTATTAAAACCATCATTACTTAGCAACGCTAATTAGAGCATTAAATATAGCATCATATAATGTTGGCACTAGAAAATACTTTCTACAAACACTGCTTTACAAACTTGCATAGCTGAAGAGGAGAGAGAAGGTTAGGTGAGAGGATAATACTTTTCTAAACAATCTTAATTCATGTAAATCTATTGCAAAATCATATATTAGCCTCTGAGAATTTTCCTCATGTGTATCACAGGGAAACATTATAGGAATGTTGCTTATTTCGATATTTATAACTTGGCTCCCTGGTTAAAATGGAAGTGTGAAAATAAAAGACATTTGTGCTGGAATGACATTTGAAATATTAACTGATATTTCTCCTAAGCATTTCCTTTCATCTAGTGACCCTTCCCATATTTGGGTATTCAGAATCTGGAGCACTCATATTAAGAAGAATGTTAATTCAAGAAAAGGCATCTGAGACTCAACATCCTGGACCTGAATCATTTTGCAATCAAGGCGAAGTAAGAAAATTAATACTTACCCTCTCTCCTGAAACAATTAAAATATGTACGTGGAATGGTGATTTTTTAAGGCGATTGGACATTAGGCAATGAAGAATAGTGAACCATAAGAAACAAGAAACAAATGAGATTAGCTCTGTGATCATTTGCTCTAGCTGATTGTTTTCAGAGAGATTCCAGATCATGGTACAGAGAAGGAGAAACCAGGTAGAGCTTGGAAGGCTTGGGAAGATTTGCAGTGAAGAGTTCCAGAGTATAGAGAATTCCATAGAGGGTGGTGCCTGTGGATCAAGGAGTAGGGTGTTGGCCCCATATACCAGAGGTGGTGGTTTCAAACCCAGTCCTGGTCAAAAAATAAAAAAAAAAGAATTGCATAGAGAAAGAACTCTGAAGATTCATGTAGAATATACTTAGAGAACACAGCTGAGTGCCAGTGACTGCCTGTCTGCGAGGAGATACTTTGAAACTCATTTTATGAGTCCAGTTAGTATTTTTCTGATACCAGAATATTACAAATATTCAGATATGCAAATATTACAGAACAAATGTCCCTTACACGTGCAAAAATATAGAAATAGAGGCAAAAACGTTTGTAACAAAGAAAAATGCATTATGACAAAGTAGAGTTATTGCAGGAATGCAAGGTTGGTTTAACATATGGAAATCGATCAATGTGATTCAATAGATTAACAAACTAAAAGAGAAAAGACATATGATCATCTCAATAGATGTATGGAAAGTATATGACAAAATCCAAAACCCAATACTGATCAAAACCCTCAGCAAACAAGAAAGTTTCTGAGCTTGATCAATGGCATCTATGATAAGCCAGAGCTAATAGGAACAGGGACCAAACAAGCATATCCACTTTCCCTCCTTCCCATTATTGTTCTAGGCACCCTAGCCTGTACAGTAAGGTGAGAAAAAGAAATAAACAATGTCTAAATTGAAGCTGTCTTTATTTGCAGAACACATGATTATTTATAAAAAAGTATATAGAATTTACAGAAAAGCTACTAGAACTAATAAACTACTTGAAGGTGATTGCAGAATATGAGATCAATATACAAAAATCAATCAAACTTCTATATCATAGACTCTACTGGAGACTCTCTGACTCTTAGATAAGTTTTCCTGAATGTCCTCATTTTAAATGCAAACATTGAGAAAAATAAGTGTTTCCTTCCCTTTCACTTAAAAAGTAACTGAAGATATTGAAATGATATTTAGACAACAAAATCCTGTATGAAAATGTAAAGTTTTCTTATACTTACAATAAAAGAGGATGTGTTTCACTTTCTTAAAAAAAAAAAAAAACTCGTCTGGCCAGTATGGCCAATACCTCTCACAATCTGAGCCAACTTCCATGGATCTTGTCTGTAGAGTTTCGTGAAGAGAAAAACAGTGAGTTGTCCTTTCTCTCTATCCAGAGAAGGGGGCAGGATAAAGCTGAAAGTCAAAATTCAACGTATGTGCATGTGATCAAAGTAAGGAACACATGATAACAGAGAGTTCAGTGTACTCATGGATGAAAGGACTACTTAACCTTCTGGCATTATTATTTGTTATGACATTAATTACTTGCTATTGAGAGTTTCCCCAACAATTTGAGCCAATTTAAGAATGAAAAATAACACTAGCATCAATCGTCTAAAAATGAGTTAGAATGCAAATGACACAAGATCACACCAAAAGTGCACATAAAATCCCAACAAGTAGGTCAGGGCATTGCCAAGTAGCAAAGTTTCAGAACCAAGTCAGCAAGTTCACAAATAATAGCCTAATTATCACCTTTATCAACCTCTTATGATGATGAGGGGGTGAGGGAAATAATTTGTCAAAGTCCTAGATTTGGAAAGTCACGGAGCTGGATGTGAACAAAGATCAGTCTTACAGCAGAGTTCATGGTCTCTTCGATATGTTGGATGCAGAATACCACTTGTCTCTCTCTCTCCAAGTGAATGAAGTGCCACCTGCCGTCCCTCTGTCATACTGGATAAGAGACAGCACTTGCCACTCTCTACACTCAGGCCTTTTGAATGTTCCTTGGAGGTAATTAGTTCTTCAATTTCTCCACGGTGGAGACCTGGCAAGGCTCTGGCAATATTGCCCATCCTCTGTTCTCATAAATTGATTACTGTTGTCAACTTGAGCAAAATCCTGACTAACTACCCTCCATGTATCTTAATAAACCGAGAAATTCTACCAGGCATTTTCCAAATGTAATCCCTGCGAATGATTGAGAATTATCAAATGAAAAGGTGATTTTTGAAATCCTATCTGCAATGATTCAACATTTGATACACTTTTGTTGTAGTGTACTATTGCACTACAACAGTTTGCTGTTTGATGTAGTCTTTGCTGTCTTGTTGGTGACTCCTTGGTCTAGGAAGCCTGTGCTTTGTGAACGTAGGTCTTTCAGGTCACTCTGACAATTCACCTTGGACCAGGGGCTGTGCGCTGTGAAGCTGATAAGTAATAATAATAATGATGACAACAATAATGACATTTTATGAGAATTATCTAGTGTCCAGGACTGTACTAAGTTCTTCACATCATGCTCTGATAAATCTTTATGACCCCTCAGTGGGGTAGAAACTAGTATTAATTTGCTGTGGGGTAATTAAATGCTAAGAACTTTCAATAATGCATCTCACATGGGAAGAAGTGAAGCTTAGACTGGACTTAGGACCTGGATGACTCAAAATTTTATACCCCTGACCACAATACTGCACAATATTGTAGGAAGGCAAGGCCAGTGAGACATGTGCTTGATGGGTCAGTGGGTACCAGGGCATTTTGCAAATGTGGACATAACATTTGCTGAGAGATGAATGAGTCTGGGTTTTGTGTTTTACTTACTTAGGAAATGTTTAGTGGGAAACTGAAAACTAAAATTCCTTCCCCCTCCATTTCTTATATTAACTTCAGACTAGTAATTATTACTACAAACAGAGGTCAAAAGCTCCAGTTAGCGGTTTAATAAAAAAAATCTTGGGAGTGTGGGAGCTTGAGAGATGGATTGGTGATCCCCGAGGTCACTGCCAGACCTCATGATTCGTAGGTGGACCCTCAGGACTCAGCATGTAGTCATACTATGTAACAAGATGATATTAAACAATGAACCAAAGGAAAGGATCTGGGGAGTGACATCTGGGGGAGATCAGCCTCAAGCTTCCAGAGTCGTCTTCTAGGAGAGCCATATAAGACAGGATTAATTTCTCAGCAATGAAATGTGACCACATGGATGAAATGTATCATTCTTAGCAGGGAAGCCCATTAAAGACTGCCTGCCCAGGGTTGTTCACACAGTACCCTTTCCCTGGGAGGTACTAAAGTTCCAGCCTCTGGGAAGGGAAGCAGCCATGCAACCACCTTTCCCAGACACCAGCCAACAGCTTCTAAGGGGTAAAGTCTGAGGCCTGAAATGTTGAGTCTGGTGCACCAAAGGAGAGAACACAGGCCTGAGGTTTTATAACACTTAAGAGAGATAATAAAAATCTTAGTGGATTTAGTGATATGGGCTAATCTTACTGGAGTTAGGTGATACCTCAAAGTAGTTTTGATTCGCATTTCTCTGATGATTAAGGATGGTGAGCATTTTTTCATATATCTGTAGGCCATGCGCCGATCTTCTTCAGAGAAATTTCTCTTCAAGTCCCTTGCCCACCCTGAGATGGGATCACTTGTTTTCTTCTTGCTGATATGTTTAAGTTCTCTATGGATT
>NW_003852494.1:5988417-5993442 GCF_000181295.1 Otolemur garnettii
AAAAAAAAAAAAAAAAGAGTAGCCCACATAACAAAATCCCAAAACTAAGATGTTGGCATGGATGTGGAGAAAAGAGAACACTTCTGCACTGCTGGTGGGAATACAAGCTAATACATTCCTTTTGGAAAGAAATTTGGAGAACACTCAGGGATCTAAAAATAGACCTGCCATTTGACCCTGCAATTCCTCTACTAGGAGTATAAAAAAAAAAAAAAAACAATTACTGCAAAAAAAATGTGTTTATTATAAACCAGGAGGTTGGCAATTAACCTAATGTGTATCTTGCTGACTTGATCCTGAAACTCCATTCAATATATATCAATGACCTGACTTTAGCCAGAAGCAGAACTCTCTTTTGCCCTGAGTTTTCCTCTTTATAGGTCTGGATAAAAATCAGACACATTTCTGAAAGGCAATGTAAATTAGTGTTTGCAACCACTCTCTGAAAAAAGAGGAAAGTAAAATAAAATAAAACACTTTCCTTCATGTCCCAGTGTCCAACTCACTCCCTGCTCAGGAGGGCCTCATAGGCACAGGAATGGAAAGATTAGGGAGGCACTTTTAAGTGAGCCCCAAGGGAGATGGGTTCAAATGAGAAACCTCCTTGGTGAGCTTTTTGCACAATATGGTTCATTAAAAAGAATGAAGTCAAAGAGATGAGATTAATTGCAAATGAGTTCTGAAACTAGAAAATACAGGAAAGCAAAGGTGCTTCCCTATATCCTTCTAAGTTCCTTGGTGGGCTACCAGTTAAATCGACATAAGATAGACTAACAGGAGAAAAAACATTTAATTATGTAGCTATGCATGAGAGGAAGTCCCACAAAAAATGAGGCTGAAGGAGGACCAAATGATTGAAGCTTTTATAACATCCTGGGCTACAAAAAGCAATAGGGACTTGGGGCTCCTGAGGGATGGTGGGGCCACAGGTTCTGGGAGGAAGTGTTAATGCCGGGAGGTGGTCTTGTTATGCAGGTAAAAATTTCTCAGAAACTACAAGTCCTATTGGAGAGGGCCTCAGAACAGGTGACAGTCCGTCTGGAGTTGTTGATCTGCAGTGTCCTGTGATCCAAGTTAATATTCTCTGTTTGATAAGTTTTCCATCTCAGGAAGAGGATTCATGGCAATTGAGTTTCTATTGCAGGATCTGTCTTTGAAAAGATAAGAGGAGGTCAGAGAAGGCTTTTGTCCTCTGTTCCCCAGGTGCTCTTGGATCAAATAATCAGCATACTGAGCATCACATTAGGGGGTAGCATCTCCCAAATTTCTTCAAGGGAGATTGAACATCTTGTTATAGTTCCCTCTGTCCATTGCAGTATACACTGTATACATTGTAAGATGTCACAGATTAACCATTTGCCCCTAAGCATTTCTAGGCATCTGCACAATCTGTGTACAACACTCCCCGCCCTCTTTGCAGATGCTTCCTCCCACGGAGTTCACAGGCGCAGGAGCTGATGCAGGTGGATGGCTGTGCATTGCCTTTTGCCAAATGACTGCAGGGTTAACAAGAAATTGTATCAGGGTTCTTCGGAAGCCATCTTCTCTGGCTTAAGCTCTTTCTGTGAGGATGCAGCTTTCATTTCTTTTTGCCCAATACAAATCAGAAAGTAAAGAAGCCAGAACAAAAAGCCTTTGTGGATTTTCTCTCAAAGTGCTTCTTTGTTTACCATCATCCTGACCCTCTTCCACCCATTACATTTGAGACAAACATTTTTTCCAGCAACACAGGCTGATAGTATGTAAAGAGGATTTTTGAAAGTACCTGGTGTGCATATGACCTCATTCTGTTGTCACAGATTCAATTCACTGGGTAAACCTTGGTGCAAAACCCATTTTAACGAAATGCTTTGCGAGTCACAACTGAATAGATGTGATCAGCATTGCTGTTCAACAAATGGTTCTGCATTTACTAAACCGTGATTACATTTATATAAAAAGTCTCTGCATGAATAAAAAGGAATAAATATAATTAGTATTCAGAAGGGCAAGAACATCTGAATAAAAATGTTCATCTTTTATTAATCGCATACATTTTGCATAAGGAGATTATTTTTCCTGGTTTGGGTTAACAACATGGAATTGTCATCCACGATTGTGGGAAGAGTTGGCCTGCGACAATTTAATGGGATTCTGAAAAACCTTCATTGTGCAGGCTGCTAATATTAGCTGACTTTCCCTAGTTGTTTTCTTTTTTATAAATTGGTTGTGAGGACCACTGACACAGACTAGCATTTCATATGCAGCTGTTCAGTGTTACTAGGTGTTCTGTAATGACTTCACTCTGTCCAATTTCAATGCAACTTAGACCAGGGGATGCGTGCTGTGGAACTGATAATGAATAATAATAATGACAACAACAATGACATTTTGGAGCAGGAGAATGAAGACTTACCACAGTGGACAGTCATCACTAGGTTAAGTGTTAGCGTCTTGACCCTGAGACGCTATTCATCTCACATCTGGGCCCACATCTCCTGAATGGGAATATTAGTTTGCTAGAGTTCCTATAAGTAAGAACCACTGATAGGGAGGCTTAAAACAACAGACATTTCTTAGTTCCAACTTTGGGAGGCCAGAAATCCATGGTCAAAATGTCAGCAGGGTTGGGTCTTTATCAATGCTCCAAAAGAGTGTCTTTTGTTGCTCCGCCCTAAGCTTCTGATGGTTTGCGGTCATGTCTGACACTCCTTGTCTTGTCATGACTCTGTCTTTGACCTTCATCTTCACGTTGTGTTCTCTGTGTTTGTGTGTCTGTCTGCTGCCAACATTTCCCCTCTTACGAGGACACCAGTCACATTGGATTAGGGACCACCCTGATGACCTCACCTGGACTAATGGCATCTGCAGTGAAACTATTTAGGTCACTCTGAAAGTTTTGTGATACATTGCATTACGATTCATAATTTCACTCCCAAGAAACACAGTCAACAAGAATTCTTTCTGATTCACCCATGTGAGTTTCAACTTGCTCGACTTATTAGTGTTCCTGGGAGGGCTCCATTTGTTTTCATCCATGTGGATGTTATGTTTCTTGATTTTCATGTATCTCAAAAGTTTCATAGAGTTTGGTCATGTTCTGATTGAGGTACCAAGAGTTAAGGCTTTGAAACAGGAATTTTCAGGAAACACCATTCAGCCTGTAGCAGCTAGTCACGCATCTCCTTTACAGATGTGTACAGACTTGAGGCACAAAACATCATGCCCCAAGACTGAGCTTTTTAGTCTTGCTTGGTATCCACACTGAATGTGATTTCATTGGCAAACCTGCAGCCCACACAGGATGATAGACGGAGACCCTTTCAAGACCCTCCAGATGGGTAGCGCAAATAACTTTCAACAATTTAAATGAATCTTTCCTACTAAAAATGGTTCCTTTTCTCTATGCCTCTCTGGGTTTGAAGAGTTTAGAGCAGCGGTTCTCAACCTGTGGGTTGAGACCCACAAGAACTATATTAAAGGGCTGTGGCATTAGGACGGTTGAGAATCGCTGGTTTAGAGGCTAATATCCTTCGACCTCATCAGCATCCTATTTCCTATCCTCTTTTCCTTTTATATCAATAACATCACATTGAGATTTCTCTTTGATGATTCCTCTCTCTTCCCTTCTCAGCGTTTGTGGTCTGGGGGTGTGAGGGAGAGAGAGACTCAGGCATGGGACTCTGATCAGATAGAGCAGCAGATCCCCTGTGGCTGTGGTGGTGGGTCCAGGATGAACACATGAATTCTTGAGGCCTCTTCTCCACCAGTCACTACGCTGGGAAGATGTGTGTTCAGGACCCAGCTACTCCTGAAGCAGTGACTGCCTTGCAATTATTACTCAGTTTTGCAAAGCGCTTTGAGAAAGAAATAGAAGCCTAGAAAAGCTCTTTTAGATTGTGTATCCTGTTGGAATAAATCTGTTTCATAAAACTTGAGAGGAGAAAGTTAGTATTTTGAAATTGGTATATTCTTTTATTCTTTATGCTTGAAGTATGTAAGTCCCATTACATTAATAAATTAATTGGAAAAATAAAAATTTTGGGATTTCATTCAAAGCTTCCTCCTCTTCCCCTAAAAAACATTGTCTAAAAAATACTCTTTAGCAAAATATTTCAGCTAGCTAGTAACTTTCCATCATGTGTTTCATGGAATGTTTGGAGGTGTTCTGAAAATCAAGGGCCGGCATTCACATACATGTAGCAAATGCTGGGCTGAAATAAAGTCACATTTACTTCTTAGGCCTTTCTTCTTGGAACCATTTTAGATTTATGGAGAAATCTACCAAGAGTTCCATTTCTGGGGCTCAGAAAACGATACCCCAATGTGTGGCACTTATGTGAATTGCTAGACGCAGAAGCTGCTCCCTCCCATCTTCCGTCTTTCCCAACACACAGGACGACTCTGTTGTCTGAAGTTCTCTTACCTGCCTCAAGTTCCAACCAACCACCAAAATACTGGAGTTTTGACTAACTTAGCTTGTATTGTAGGAAAAAAAGATCAGTCTGTCAATATACCTGGACAACCTTTAGTCACAAATCATTGTCTTCTGTTGAAGTCCCATTCTGTGTTTCATCTTCCCTGTGGGTCCAATAGACTTTGTCCATTCATTTCACATTGAAAATCATTTACTATCCCTCAAATTGCCCCATTTCCTAATCTCCCCTTCTTTAACAAAGAAAAGTACGTGAACATCATACCACACTGGGTGACCAAGTGCTCATTCTTGTGCAATTTCCCCATGCTATGCAGATTCAAATAAACTTTGTATATCTTCTCTCCTACTGATCTGCCTTTATCAGCTGATTTTCAGCAAATCTTCAGAGGGGAAGGGGAGGTTATCCCTCCACTTCCACACCATACATGCCCCGCCCAGCTTTCCTTGTTATCAACATTTTGCCTTAGTATGATGTATTTGTCATAATGAATAACAAAGTATTGAACATTATTACTAACCAATGTCTATAGTTTATTTAGATCTTAGTTTTTTTTTTTTTTTTTTTTGAGACAGACTCAAGCTCTACCCCCCTGGGTAGAGTGCCATGG